>NC_136494.1:91114538-91129538 GCF_053919585.1 Euprymna scolopes
GCACATTAAGGCCTGAGGGGAGCTGAATTGGTGACTAAAATGGGTAGCATTCTAAAATAATACCTTATGCGTGGGAGGGAAAGGGGATATATAAAAATAAGATGAATGCCTTGGCAGTAATAAAGGGAGATAAATCAAAAGAGATAATATGGGTGACGGGTGGGTGTAAGAAGGAGAGGGCAAAAAATAAAAATAAAGATAAGTAAATGAAATCTCTCTCTCTCTCTCTCTCTCTCTCTCTCTCTCTCTCTATATATATATATATATATATATATATATATATATATATATATATATATAAGTAGTAGCGTTCGTGTATGTGCGTCTGTGTGTACAACTCTCCTACAGCCCAAACCATTGGACCGATTATGATCAAACCTGGAAGGATGATAGTCTATCACCTAGTGATGGTACATACCATTTTTTAAGGTTACAAAGATCAAGGTCATAGCTTATGTCTCCTACAGCCCAGAGCATCGGACCGATCATGACCATAATGATGGTCTCCCCACCTCGGTATGGTGCACAGCATTTTTTAAGGTTAAGGTCAAAGGTCAAGGTCATAGCTATGTATATATTCTCTCCTACAGACCACAACATTGGACCGAATATGACCAATCCTGGCATGATGATAGGCTACGACCTAGGGATGGTGCACACTATTTTTCAAGGTCAAGGTGAAATGTTAAGGTCGGCACTTTGCTAGTACATACATAAAAATACATAAAAAATGACATTAAAAAATCGATAACAATTTATATAGTTATGCTGTACCCTACATTTGAACTTCTTATACCCTGATAAGGCTCCAGTTAAATAATTCTTCGATATTCTTTAGCACCCTCTTTATATATATATATATATATATATATATATATATATATATATATATATATATATTGGACAGAGAGAGAAAGTAAATTATGAAAATATATTATGGCAATTAAACTATACAGTGGTGTCCACGATTCATCTCAGTAGAAAATCGTCAACCTAAAATACATTTTAACCTGATGATTTCTTATGGGGATGAAACATGGAATCTCTGTATAGCCTGATTCCCATAAATATATTTTCATAATTTACTACCTAGTTTTACTGACGTATTGGGCACCATTGAAGTAAATACTGAAAATTGATTATAAAATATTATAACACACACACACACACACACATATATATATATATATATATATATATATATATATATATATATATATATATATATATATATATATATATATATATATATATAATGTTTAGAGGTACAGAATTTGTATATGGTTTTAAATAAAATACTAGGCGGAAGTTTCTCGAGAGCTCTTTCGGCTATCATCTCTTCAGGAGTAAATCGATAGCAATCTAAATAATATTGTAACGAAAATAAAGAGTTCTATTGGGGAACTTATTTAATGTGCCAACGTACGGGGACATTAATTAAATTTATTTACGTTTAAAAACGATTAAAAATGTTGGCACAACGAGGGAGAAAAAAAAAAAAAAAAAAAAAAAAGCGGGAGAAAAAATTCAAAGTTCCCCAAAGAGAAACAATGCGTTTGATGTTTCTTTTTGCCGGCACAAAGAAGGTTGACGCACCGCGATAGAGACGGCCTCCAAAATCTTTAAATGGTTTTTGGAGTCCGCTCTATGTAGCACCTCGAACCAATCTATTTTATATCTATCTATATAATTTCATGTGGATATATTCCAAAACCAAAAGATGTAGTTTTGATTTATTGTTTTATTGATTTACTTTTGATGCTCTAGGCTTACACAGGTTTTGTTGAATAGAAGAGTACCACTAAACAACTCCTCAGAGACAAACGTGTGTTTCTAAAAAAAAAAAAACGGTTAAAAAGTTTATTATATGAAATGAAAAAGATTTGGAGAAGAAAAAAAAAGGTAAAAGGAACTGGAGATATGTGAATGTGATATATTAAATTTAAAAAACGGTTACTTATAATAGTGTTTATAGTCATCTTTCCCCCTACAAAACTATAATTGAATTCAAAACACAGATGGAAAATGTCATATGTCGCCATATTGGATTTAAAATGGATAGGTATTAAATGTAACGTTAAATTTCTTTAAAATAATGAAATAAAAAAATGGAAAGGAACTGAAACATGTGCATGCAAGTATTATGTTTTTCTAAACAATTCACTTCTTGTAAGTAAAACACAATACTCGAGCTAAGATCGAAACCAAAACCTAAAGACAGTGAATCAATTATGATGACCATTAGACTAGCTTGCCACAGCTATAAAGTGTTTTCAAACCTCATGAAAAAGTTGATAAAAGATAAAAATCTGATGATCCTCATGTACCAATTTTTCAATTTTGACCACTTAGCAGCCCTTATTTCCGGATGAAAACGGATTGAGAAGGTTTCCACATGTCTGAATACCCTGTATACCAAATTTCAAGTCTGTAGATAAAAATTCCTTGAGTATATACGTTGAGAAGTATCCTCACACACACATTATCATTTTTATAGATGTGTGTGTGTGTGTGTGTGTGTTAATCTCATAACTTTTAGATTGATACCATATTTAGTATCCTTTCTTTATTTTTATCCTTTGTTTTGTAACATAAACATTGTAAATTATTGAAAATGTCAATATTATTGGAGTTTTCAAACTAGAGAAGAATGGACACTTTCTTTTATTACATTATCAAATGTCATAATATTTTTATGATTATGCTTAGATGGCATCACACCAATAATTAAAAGAACTTTCTTGCCAATGATACAAACATTGTACAGAAAAATAATACATAAATACATTCACTCCTCTGAAGTGTTCACTTCAGATAAGTCATATTAATTATAATAACTCCTGCTACTTCTTAAATATAAAATACCACCTTTGGAATTGTTAATAAAATTCACAATTTTCTTTCTTTTGTAATTGAACTATATTTAGTAGAAATAAACTTCTTATCCACCGAGATTTAGCTATAAATGTCCAACAGTCTTTGTTTTATCTCTATTCAATGATCATCTCATTTGTAAGAAATGTGATTTTCAATGGGCTTTCCACTCACCGGATTTTAATATCTGCAAAGTTTTATCACTTGGATTATCTAAAAGATAATTTCTATTAAAGGAAATCCCCAGAATCTTCTTGAATTGAAAATGTCCATCACAATCCAAATCATAGCAGGCCCACCCACGTATGCTTGTCATTCCGATAATCTGTGAAGCAGCGATAAAGGGTAAGGGTCATTTTCATGAAGCAAATGTTTAAGTCAGTAAAAAAAATAAAAGAATTTTATCTTGTGTTTTGGGTTTCTTTAATATTTAATGTGGCTCACTAAGATTGTATTTAATTGATTAAAACCATTTTGATGTCCAACTTGTTTTGTTATAAATAGCACTTCGAAATAAAAGATTTGGAATGTGACCAAATACTTTTGACTGTTAGCATTTATATATATATATATATATATATATATATATATATATATATATATTCGAGATACCTTCAATAAGTTCTCAGACGTTTTTATACAGGCATTTAAGATTGTCGTAAATTCTTGAAAATTCAATATGTTATTGCTATACATCTTATAAGACGACGAATTTTTATATGTTCAGGATCAAAGGAACAACTACAGCAGGAATTGGAATACATCCTACTAAAGCCTGATTGTTACAGCTGTCGAATTTAAAACATGCAATCTGGGCATAAGGACACTTTCGAAGAACGATATGCAATAAAATTCTGCATTAAACTTGGAAAAATGCTATAGAAACGTATGAATTGCTTCAGACTGCTTTTGGACTATCTTTCATGAATCCAGTATCAGTTTTTGAGTAGGATAAGAGATTCAAGAAAGGTAGAGAGTCTATGACGGATAATAAGAGGTGTAGGAGAAGTAAGGAAGTCAGAACACCAGACTTGATTGGCCAAATAAAGAATTCCATAGATAAGAACAGTCGTGTGTCTATAGAGATAAGAAGTGCACAGTTTGATGTCAGTGTGGGAACTGTACACACAATTATTCACAAGGAACTGGAGATGCGGTAGATTTGCCCGAATCCACAACTCCATTCGTGTTGCAGACTATTTGACCAAAATGGGCATGAAGGCAGTTCCTCATCCTCCCTATAGTCCAAACCTTGCTCCCTGTGACTTTTGGTTATTCCCTAAGCTCCAAGAAAACTTTAGAGACTTTTGTTAGGAAACAATTGAGGAGATGAAAGCGGCTGTGATGAGGGTCATTGACACGCTCATACAAGAGGACTCCCATGGTGCCTTCCAGAAGCTGTTGAAACGATACAACAAGTGCATTACAGAGTACATCAAAGGGGACTAGAATTTCATGTGTGAACTATCAATAAAAGTGCCTATACGAAAACAGTCAGGAAATTATTGAATGCACCTTTTATATATATATATATATATATATATATATATATATATATATAAGTGAAAATGTCTGTCATCTGTATGTGTACCTTTCCCTACCTAATAACTCTGTCAATTTTCAGTCTAGACACTCGAGATTTGACATAAGGGTATTGAGATTTGGGAAAATCTTCTTCTTTTTTGTTGCATTGGGGTTCAAAGTTCAACGAATTAACCTTTGAGAACTCTAGCAAACTCCTCCGCCAATTTTGGGCCTAAACACTTGAAATTTTAAATGTATGTTACTTCGACATGGATCAAACTTTTTAATTTGATTTGAGCTCCCAAAAATAAATGTTAATGAATCAAAATTGGGGTCAAAGTTAAACAAAAAAATTGACCTCTGCGTACTCTTTGCGTTCTCTATCAAATTATTCAGCCAATTTCTGGTCTAAACATTTGAAATTTTGCATAAAGGGTATTTAGAGATAGGACAGGCTTTTTAATTGTATTGGGTCGGAAATTTGAGCTGCCAAGGGGTCAAAGTTCAAAATATTTGACTTTTGCGGTGTCAAGCAAACTACTCAGCCAATTTTGGGTCTAAACATTTAAAATTTATACATAATAGGTATTCAGACATGCAGCAAGCCTTTTAATCAATTTGGGGGCGAAAATTTGGCTGCACAAAAGGTCAAAGTTGAAAGAGTTGACCATTGATGATTCTACCAAATTTCTCCGCCAATTTTGGGTCTAAAGACTTGAAATTTTAGATGTAGGTATATTGGACATGGGTAAAACTTTTTATTTTGATATAAGACCAAAATAATAAATGTTAAGGGGTCAAAATTGGGGTCAAAGTTTTAAAAAATTACTTCTGCAGTCTCTATGATATTACTCAGACAATTTTTCGTCTAAACATTTAAAATCTTACATAAAGTGTATTCACACGTAGGCCAAATTATGAAGAGTACATATGGCCTGAGCAAAGCCGGGCTGAACTGCTAGTATATATATATATACATACATATATATATATATATATATATATATATATATACGATAAATCTATTTTATGAAATCGGAATTCTAATTTGTAAGGAGGTATGAGATAATACGCTTTTAGCGATCAGTTAATCCCGGAAACTGCAGTAAAGATAAGACTTTTTCAAATAGTATTGTTATATATATATATATATATATATATATATATATATATATATATATATATATATATATATATATATATGTCCATTCATTCATCCATCCATCCAGCGTGGCCGTAGCCGAGATTGAACTCACTTCACGAGTTTGTAGTGTAATTCAAATCTTGTTGGTAGCTGAATACTTGATGCTTCGCCAGGGCTATCAAGGGTAGTTTTTATCGTGAAGCCATCACTAGTATTGGTGCCTATCATGGCTTAAAAGAGTCCCATTTATCCTCGAGAGAAGGATAGACTGCACCAGTTTCTCAACCTGGTATTTTACCTTGCCGTGCATACAGCGCCTAGCCTTTCCAAATGGTCACCCATCTGGTACTGACTAGGCTCAACGTTGCTTAACTTTGGTGATCTGGCGAGAACCAGTGTGCCAACGTGATTGTACCGTAGATAATATATGTATATATATATATATGCCCTATTATACAAAAGGAACTTTGTGTGTGTGTGACTTTGTTCCCTATAGACTCTGCAACGGCTGGGACAATTTTTATAAAATTTCACACAAATGTACATCCTGTAGTGTTCTTAAATAGGTTTTGTATAGAATGTCTTCGCTAAGTATCGATACTCAAAAACGAATCCGATGAAAGAAGGAACAGGCGATTTTGACAAAAGTTAGCATCTTATACAACCTAACATCACAAGGGCGTTTGAAAAGTTTTATCACCACACAAGCAGAAAGACCAGGCATATCAAATCAACAATAGTTTTTTTTTATGTGACAGGGGCGCGTTCGAATTGAATGTTTCTGTTTAGAAGATAATTGGACCATGATATTTAACTTTTTCATTTTAAACTTTAATTCAAGCCGCTATATATAAAAATAATTTTATAACATCAACAGTATGTTCTCTACAATGAGGGGAGGCATGCGAAGCTTCTTCCTGGTGTACCGGGGTGGTTCCCAAACTAACGCAGGCAATCAATCCATTTGATTGAAAAACAATATAATATCAGAGTGTGAAGTATTCGTTAATCCTTATTCAATCCCGGGCAACGTAAGGTCTCCCTGCTAGTATATATATATATATATATATATATATATATATAAAGTGAGAATACATGCGAGGGTAATTCTCAATCTATATACTGAAGACTTTTTTTACTACAGATTTGAAATTTTGTACATATGGTATTCAGACATGTGAAAAACTTTTTAGTTGATTTTCATCTGGAAAAATATGCTGGTAAGGGATCAAAATTGAAAAAGTGGTACATGAGCGTTATCGGATTTTTATCTGTTTGTCAATTGTTTCACGAATGTGCATGCGCGAATCATTCACATGACAGCTTCCTTATGTTTAGAATAAGTAGGTTTGAAAACACTTTTTAAAGATCCTGGCGAGCTAACCAAATGGTTATCGTACTTGAATCACTGTCTTTAGGTGTTGGTTTCTATTTCAGCTTGGGTATTATTTTTTTTACTTACAAGAAGTGAACTGTGTATAAAACACATAATACTCGCATGCGCATGTCTCAATTTCTTTTTGCTTTTGTCTTTTTTTTGCTTTTTTTTTACTTCATTTCTTTTTAAAATAATTGAACATTACATTTAGTACCGGGCAACACCGAGTACGTTTGCTCGTTAACTATGTAAATATATCGTGAATGAGAGAATTAAACACAACAAAATATCAGTCAAAAATGTAAACCCTCAACAGGATTCGAACATGTGCAGTAATCTGACTGTTGTTTAACTGCATGTCACATAAAGTTATAAATATCCACTAAAACGATGTTAAGCTACAAACATGAATTTCAACTTTGGTGTGCAGCTGATCGTCATGATCAACTGATGTAATATACCTGGCCACAACGTGTTCGAATCCTATTAGAGGTTTGCATTCTTCGTGTTGTGTTTGTATCTCTACATTGCGTTCATTATTTATTATTCTTATCACGAGGATAGAGTTAGATTTAAGGTCGGTATATAATGCTGGGAAAATTCAACTTCCCAAAAGTGACACGCAGAATTTGGACATAAAAATTGTCTCAACCTAAAAGGAATTCTTCTCCATTCAGCGAGGATAAAACAGATACTGCATTTTTATTCTAAACCAAAGGAGTATATATATATATATATATATATATATATATATATATATATAAGAGCAAATAATTAATAAAACATGTTAAAAAGAACACTTTGCAAAAGAGTTAAAAACATATTTAATCTGAAAAGGAAAAACTTCATAAGTGGATAGTCCTTAATCCGCGGAGTTTCGAAGAAATACTTTCCTTCTCATCATTTTATTTTATATATATATATATATATATATATATATATATATATGAGAGAGAGAGATACTCTAAGGACTTTTCTTAGAAAAAAACAAAACGTTTCTACGTTTCTGTGTAGCTTATGTGCTATAATATATATTTTATATTGTTTATATATATATATATATATATATATATATATATATATATATATATATATATATATATATATAGTATGTGATATTATATTATCATTAAAATATATATATTATATATATGGATTTTATGTTCCTGGATATTACTGGAGGGAGTGTTCATATAATAGCTTGGATTTTGTTTAAATATTTTGCAGATTTTCTTCAGAAATTTGTGAGAATTTTTTTTTTGCTCTGAAACTAACAATAAATTATACTTTGATATATCATCTTATTTATAGTTCTATACCAAATAAAGAATTTGTTAAGTAACTTTGCTAAAAGTTTTACTATTGAACTTCGTTTTGCTTAGAAGTTGATTTTCTTCATGATCGATCTGAATTAAATCATTGTTTTTCATATTCTTACATAATGTATATATTTAAGCGATGAGAAACGTTATTTTGTATCGGATTTTGGTTTTGTTGAAAAATACATTGATTTACGACTGCCCTGGAATTAAATAGCACTGAGTATGACTATTAATCAATCTTTATATATTTGAAAGTTTAGTGGTGTTTGAGCAACATTTCTGGGGAGCTATCAGATAAAATGTTGTTTTGTTTTTCAATCTCCAAAACACTCTTTTTCGGTAAACAGCTGATAATCCCTGCAATATTATCAAGATTACCGTAAATTCTTGAAAGCAAACTGATTGCAAGATCAAATGACTTACAAGCAAAATGTTAAATATGTAAGCTGTGTGTATCGAGAAATCATGCTGACAAAAACAAAAACAACATAATTATGAAATGCACCAAAAGGTCATTTGATTAAAAAATATAACCTGTCTCCAGGCACCTGCATTCGAAGGAACAACAAACTTGATCAATTGTCAAAAAAGATAAGTTATAAGTATGATATCTGAAAGGTCATTTTCGGCAAAATGTTACACAAGTGAGATAAAGTTGCGCCAAAGTCAGGTCAATTCAGTGAAACGACAACGGCTGAATCTAAACCCTTGAAGTGTGACTATATTGACCATGTCATCTCAAGAAGGTATTTCAAGTGGTCACAAATGGTTATATAATAACAAATGAAAAAGATTTCGTTCTTGGTTAACAATTCCGACCCAACAAGAATCCAAAAGAATCAATCCATCAAATTTTCACACAACCTACTATCCATCACCGTCACCGATAATGAAGATATATTTTCATATAATTATTCTTTAAAACACAACAGAAATATAACTGAAGGATTTTTCCAACCAAGGACTTGGAACTAAGTTTTTTACTATAGTTTTAAAGGTTGTGAAACTTCCAAGACTTTATATATAATAGACCATGAATTGATTTATATTTCAATTATTCTGTTAATTTTTGTTAGTTTTCTCATTAGTTTCTTGTCTGTGTTAGTTCATTAGTAAAATTTAATTGATACTGATTGCACATGAGCTTTTTAGAGTTACTTCCCCTTCTCTTTAATTTATTTCAGCGTACTTTTTGACCTATTCATTTAAGCACACAGCTTCACTTTGTTTCACAGCGTGCAAAGACAAATGCACTTGTCTTTTCCGATAATAAAAGACACACAAATTAGAAAATCTACAAAAGTTGCTAAAAACACTTTTTCAAATATAACATTTTTACAAACTCAGAAAACGCTAATTATTATTCATTCATTCATTTTGTTTTTTGCTGAATTATATTCAGTTTTGTGGTTTGCCAATATTCATTTCTTTTATTTTTTCGATTACAAATGATTTGAATTGCTAAACTATATTTTTGAGAATATTAAATGAAAAGTTTAATTTCATGATTCACAAATTAATTCCATTTTGTTTCTTTTGTTTTAGGTTTCATTCCAAAAGACGCCACACATATCTTGGGAACAGGTCAGTGAACAAATCTTTGTTATTTCCATATCGTTTCATTTTTCAAGCAAGACTTTCTTTGAACTCTTCTCAAACAACGCAAAGAAAGTGCAGTTATTCTGCAATGCAAAATTCACAATTTTTGTTTTTCCAACCGACCGAGTCTTGAGAAAACTGATGCTCTAACAAATGCTTCCCTGTTTGCAGACCTTGAATGAACTTTGAAACTAAGAAGATGGGTCGAGTTGAAATGACTTGAAACCTAGATTCAAGCTCAAACGTTCATCGTTTTAGAAACGCCACTATAAAGGATGACGGCGGTTCTTTACAAAACAAACATCTAATACGCCCAATAGTAGTCATTTATACTCACTTGTCTCTAACTTTTAAAAGAAACTTTTACAAACACAGCAGTTATTAAACCTAAACTTGACAGGTTAAAAAATCTAAACAAAGTCATCATCATCATCATCATCATCATCATCATCATCATCATCATCATGTTTTGCTATTTAAGGTGCTGCAAGTCTCCGAAACTCCAGAATAGATAACATCAAACAATGTGACACGTTTGCTCTCCATTCAGTTCAATCAAAAAGGTTGATAGCAGTCATGCTGCATCTAGTTCAATCACGTCTTACTCACCTAAGCCAGGTTTCCTTGGTCTATCATGCACTATAATGCCTAAGGTATCAAGCAAGCTAGTAAGATCCAGTTTTAGCAATGTATAAATATTTGCATAAAATAATTTCCCTCTATAATAGAGACAACATTTAAATGGTTATTAATATAAATGCACTCACAGACGCATGTGTATTTGTCTAAATTGCCATTGTCAAAACAAGAAGAAGCAAGAGACATCACCCTAAACTCTTCCCCAAGGGATGCAACTGTTGTATTTCAATACAAAGTAAATTAGTTAACAGACTCTGCTTCTCCGTATGTGGCAAGCAAGTACATGCAATCAAGATGAAAGCATTGCTTATGCACAGTTGCAAGTACCATTCCTTTCTTTGTTTTTGGCCAAACTTTTCTCTTCTTGAGCCACTGAACCTTCACTGCTCTTGATGTTGAACATAAAGCTGCAATCATAACACATAGTTACAGGCAACTAGGAGGACTTTATTTAAGATCAAACAATCCTGAGGAGTAACTTGATGCACTCAACAGAAGCAGCAGTAGCATAATGACTAGCTGAATCCAGAGCTAAAGTAAAACTCTTATATCTATATATCTATAAAAGTGAGAATGTGTGTGTGTGTGAGGACAATTCTCAACCTATATACTTAAGGAATCTTTGCTCTACAGACTTGAAATTTGATATATAGGTTATTCAGATATGTGGAAAACCTTTTAATTGGTTTTCATCCGGAAAAATTGGCTCGTGGGGGGATCATCATGAACTTTTCTATGATTGCACATGCATGAATCGTTCACATGACAGATTCCTTATATTTGGAATAAGTAGGTTTGAAAACACTTTTTAAAGATCGTGTCAAGCTGGCTTAATGGTTATCGTACTTGACTCACTGTCTTTAGGTGTTGTTTATTTTTTTTACTTACAAGAAGTTAACTGTTTAGAAAAAATATAATGCTTGCATGCATATTTCTCAGTTTCTGTATGAATTAAAATATAATATTTATGCGTATTTTACGACCGGGCAACACCGGACGGCCTGCTAGTATTTAATGCAACTCTAAATTTGATGTAGAGCAATTCTTTCTTGTGTTAAAATTTTTGTATTTTATTTAAAAATACTTTTTTAATGTGAATTCGATTTTAGGTAGACGCATCCACTCACTGGTAATGATTACAAAAATGAATAATGCTTTTGCATGATGTAGCTTTTACAATGAAGCAAATGTTGCACAATTACCAACAGCACTTTTGACTCTGCAAGTGGAAAGCATAATTCAAAGGAAATCGAAAGCAATGCTGGAATAAGCAGAGAAACATTTGTGTTATTTTTGTAGTTTTTCTTCCGGTAGATAAAATGCTCTACTAGGGGTTAGACTTTAGTCCACTAAACCGGCAACAGATAATTCTAGTCAGCAAGAAGGATTTCATGCAGATTAAAAGATCTTGAGGCACGATCTCTGTGGGCTCTTTGTACAGAAGTTCAATTCACTTAACAATAAAAAAAACAACAACAAAAAAAGACAATAACATCACAATTCATCAACATCATCAAAAAAGGGTTTATCACTCAATGCGTAACTCCTCCCTTTACTTTAACCATCTAACTCTGTCCCGAGCGATTCGCTGCCATGTGGGACCCATGTGCTTTATCAGGTCGTCTCTTCACCTTGTTGTTGGTCTTCCCTTTTGTCTCTTATGTTCACGAGGTGTCCATTCCGTTGTCCTAATGGACCATCTGTTGTCATGCTGTCTGGCTACGTGCCCTGCCCATCTGTGTTTTTGGATGTTTTGATGACAGCGTTGATGTCAATAACTCTTGTTTGTTGGTGGATCCAGATGGTTGTCTTTCTATTTTATAGAGTGATGCCTAACATTATCCTCTCCATATTCCTTTGTATGCTACTGCCAAGATTTCACTTTGGCGAGTTGTCAGGGCCCATGTTTCACTACCGTAGATCATCACAGCTAGTACATATTCATTGAAGATCTTCTCTTTGATTGCCCTATTTGCTTTTCGGCTTCTCCTGATATTCTCCACTTTCCCGAAAGCTGGCCATTCCAACACAAGAGGATCCAAACACTTACATCACAATTAACGAAATTCAAATCTGTAATAAAATTGAAACTCTTATTATTACTATTTGTACAAGACGAGTTAATGTTTGGTATTACATTTGAATTGAAAACATGATGGAGGTAAATGCTGTAACAAGAAAAGAAACTATTGTGTGTGGGGAATACAAAAATCAATACGGAAACAACCCCATATATTTATGTTCGGTATTATAATATTGATTGGCTTACAGGTTTACAGAATTATGATCCGCGCACTTGTAGCCTATGGCATTTGGGTAAACATTAGCTTACCAGATAACCTCAACTTTGTTTAACGGACCCGAGGAAGCGAAAGTAGGAGTTATCTGTGTTATCCGATATAGTTCTTGATTCGAGAAATCAAATAAGTAAAGCCTAAAACCATTACAGTGAGTCTGAATCTTGAACACAACATTCACTCACACACACACACACACACACACACACACACACACACACACACACACACACACACACACACATATATATGCTTTGTGTTACTAAGCATAATCTATAATAATATATGAACCGCGCATCTGTCTGTCTATACACGTTTAAAGTTATTTAAATCTGAGAAAAGCTTTTTCTTTCAGAATTTTTTATTACTGCGCTAACTCCAGAAAAGTAAAAGTTTTCTTAGCCAATAATCTACATGTACTTATATATAAAGTTGGGCATGTATATATATTTCTTTGCATGGGATAAACTCCTAAATAAACACTTATAATGAGTTTTGGAATATATATTTTGAGTAACATGTGAGGTTTAGTGTGTGTACTCTTAAATTTTTTACCGCTTTATTCGTCACTGGAGAAAAAAAAACTCATTATCTTCGTTAAAAAGTCCGTTTATTGATTATATGAGCAAACAATTGTTTCGGCTCGTACTAATATATATATATATATATATATATATATATATATATATATACTAGCAAAAGTACCCATCGTTGACTGGGTTCAAAAACAGCCTACAGAAAATGGACTCTGAGTTATGAAAGTATGATAGGTTATGAAAAGGAAGGGTTGTAAATTTGGGTTGAATTCGGGGGTGTCAAAACACAAGGAAAAAATATGATGAAAGTAAAAATGAAATAGATAAACCCCATAATTTATTATACCATACCTGTTCACACTGAAACACTTATTACAATATTCTGTGGATCTATATTAAAAAACCTTGTTAAACTTTATGACATATTTCCATTCTATGGAGGTCAGGTGCGAACGAACACCCCATAATTTTATTATACCATATTTCTTCAAACTGAAACATAATTATCAAAGTATAATTACGCAGATAGATATGAAAACTCTTTATGTTATTTCCATTCTATGGAGGCCAGGCGTGAACGCATACCCCACAATTTTATTATACCATCCCTATGTTAGTTAAAACATACTTATCAAAGTATCCTTATGTACATCAATATCAAAAACACTTGTAAACGTTTTTTTTTTTAATTTTAATTTTTTTTATTTCCATACTTTGTGGACCAGGTGCGAACGCAGACCCCACAATTTTTATGAACCACCGTTCTGCCAGGTCAAACATACCCATCCCTGTATCTCGATACATCTTCTATCATTATATGCAATCAGTTTTTTAAAAGAGTCAACCATAAAGGAGCCTATTCGTGACCACACACACACACACACACACACACACACACACACACACATTCAGCTTTATATTATAGATATAGTGGCACCAATAAGAAAGTCTGCACTTGTCATTTTTCAAAAACTGTAAATTTAAGCTTAATTGAATGTAACTGTTTAAACAGCCATACATCATTTGATTCGCTTTTTATTCCTTTATAATTTTACCTGTTCATATTTGACTTTAAATTGAAGTTTCGTTGTGTTCACCTCAATTTAAAAAATTAGCTTCAAATCGAGAAGGCAAAAGAAACTCTGCAGCAACAAATGAGCTTAAAACCAACTTAAAATATCCACCTTTTAGGCAACAAGCATCTCTAATCGGAATTGTTGTTGCAGGTTATACAACGTAACGTTTAGTCCGTATGCCTCGACTTTCTCTTAGTGATTATCAGCTCATTAATCTCCACCTTTCTGGTTTATCAAATCGAGAAATCGGCCGCAGATTGAAATATGATAAGAAAACAGTATGAATGATTGTGCAAAAGCACCAAAACACCGGCAATGTTCGTGATGCTCCTAAATCTTGTCGTCCTAGAGTTACTTTTTATATCGAAGACAATGCTATCAAGATCTGCATCCTACGAAACAGATTTGAAACGGCTCCCCAAATCCAACAACAGCGTAAACTTGTTTAAAATGCCCTCTTTCTACAGTTAAGAACAGATTGAAAGAATTTAATTTGCGAGGTTGTGTTGCAAGAAGCAAGCCAATGTTTTCTGTAAAGAACAGAAAGCATCTTCTGGACTCATCAGATACAGTGAGGATCATAGCTCTTTGTATTGGTCGAAAGTGATTTT
>NC_136494.1:91134538-91152038 GCF_053919585.1 Euprymna scolopes
CGACCCCTTGCCTTTCTTGAATTCCTTGTGCTACTCAACAACTGATGCTCAATTTATGCAAGATGGTCCAAAAGAAGTCTGAAGCATTCCATCAGTTTCTTTGGCATTTTCCCAAGTTTAAAACATAATTTTATAGGATACTCCTTTTTGAAGTGTCCCTACGTCTATATTGCACTTTTTTAATTCACCAGCTGTTACAATCAGGTTTTAGTAAGGTGTATTCCAATCTCTGCTGTAGCTGTTCTTTTGAACCTGAAATTATAAAAATTGGTCAGTCGTCTCATAAGATGTTTAGTAATAACATACTGAATTTTCAAGAGTCTACAATAATTTTAAATGGCTGTACAAAAAAGTTTGGAAACTTATTTAAGGCAACTTACATATATGAGAGAGAGAGAGCGAGAGAGAGGAGACATGTTGGTTGGAAAGAGTGCTCAGATTGAAATAAGAGCATTGATTTTAATTAGGATGACATTTTATCAAACAAAGACAAGTTTGTATGTTTACCTAGTAAACAAGATATTCCAATTTTGATCATGCTGTTCACACCAAAATAACCAAGCCGCAGACAATAAGGAATTGAACCATTTTTGTTTTCTTCTCTGAGGATATCATGTTGTTAGACATGTGAGTAAGAATTCTTTTGCGCATTCTACTGCTTCCAAGAGGTCAGATAACATCATGTTGTAATTATTTCGATAAACAAATTTATGCAGGCAGACATAGTATGTTCTTTTTTTTCCGCTTTAGGAATATTCAAGACCAAAATAGAAGGATCACCTGGTGTTGCCCGGTAATAAATGAGGACTTGTATACTCTTGCTCTGCGTTTTTTTTTTTTTTTATTTATTTATTTTATTCAATTTTCACCCCAAACAAGGCACAGTGCCACTTTGAAGCAGGGGGCTACTATTAGGGACTTAATTAGCGGGGTCATTATGAAGGGAGATGAGTAGAAAGATGTTTGTTAACATTACACTTGAACTTCTGCATATCATTGCAGTTGGGAAAGCAGAATCCCGGAAGGGAGTTCCAAAGACCCGCAGTTCTGGGGAAGAAACTATTGGAGTAAAAGGCTTTCTTGCACCTAGGGATTTCTACTGTAAAGGGATGAGACTTAGTAGCTTGTCGGGTTTGTCGGGGGTAGTTACGTCGGGGAGGTACAAGTGTTTGCAGTTCGTCAGAGCATTCACCATTAAAGTATTTGTAGAACAGGCAGAGAGATGCAACATCTCGTCGATGGGACAAAGGCTGAAGCCTAGATGACAGTTCAGGACCTATCAGGTTGGCGACTCTCTTTTGAACCCTGTCCAGGAGCGAGAGACAAGCAGCAGATGCACCAGCCCATATTACAACTTCATATTACAATTCTTAGTCATATTTTAATTTCTATAATTTCCAAGTTATAAATAGAAGTACCTATTTCATTAAAAGTGACGGTGGGTAATGTTACCTTTCTTATAACTCAATTGAGCATTAAAACTGTTGTGGCTAGTAATAATCAAAACAAACACAGTGGTATAACAAACGCAAATTGCATTAACAAAAGTATGGTACAGAAGAATACGTCATGATTCTGGGGCCATAACTGCCACAAATTGTAGTATCAACCTCCTTTCTACTGCAGAAAGATGTGACATAAGGTCAGAAGGCAGGTAGAATCAAGCAAACACATAAAAAATGAAGTACTCTAGGCTTTTAAAATTTGCTTGAGCAACCCAGTCGATATTCATCGGTCAGGGAGCTTTAGGCTGTAAGTAATAAACTTAATTAACCTAAAAGAGGGAGGACAAGGCTTGTGAAGGTGAACCATGTACGATTACCCAGAACAAATGCCTCAGCTCGACAGATAAAAGGTCCCAGTTTCTGACAGACAATGTCAAAATTAGAACCTCAACAGACGTGCCCCCAACTGTAACCAAGTGGCAAATAAGTGATGCCACGATGTTTACATGTAACTGCATTTATTGTCTCTGGTTAAGTCTATTTGTTCCTGAAATGGGTGGATCAGCTTATCCCATAATAGAAAAGATATATTTATTCACATTGTAACAATATTCACACACCCCGTTTCTTCTCAGATCAAGAGTCAATTCTTGAATAACTTACCTCCAATGATTTCTTGATTTTAAGATTACACTTTAATGAGGGAAGTAATTTTAAATTAAGTTATCTTATTTTATTTGTGACTTCTTTTCGCATTTTATAGATGTTGTGAGAATAATTTATTTTTATTTATGGTGCCATGATATAAACGTTGCACAGGGTCAAGAGTGTGTCAAAATAAAGGTTAAAAAGGAAAAAAAGACGAGATGAACACATATACACAATACTACAGGGCTGCTTTACAGTTTTATGTAGTATGGCTGTATTCAAGTCCAATGTTAACCAATTCTTGGAGTTTGTTTTACAATCCACAGAGAATCGAAAAAGTGGTCAAAATGATAATATATAACAAATAAATGTTACCAAAGGTAAGATAAGTTACTCTTCTACCTAGCTGGATAGGTTTTTAATGTTCTTACTTAATGTAAAATATTTATTTGGCTCGAAAAAAAAGTAATGTAAACAGGTACACGAGCACAAGGAAAATTGCCCAATGTAGTTATTAGACGGCCATTTTTACTTGTGGCTGTGTACCAGATTACATTACCTGTTTTTCGAGATGTATAAACATTTTACATTAAGAACACTAAAACCTGTCCAGCTTGGTAGACGAGTAACTTATTTTACCTTTGGCAACGTTTATTCATTGTATATTTGCTTTTTTTTACCACTTTTTTGAATTGTTATTTTCATGGCAAGTGCTCGTTTGTGCTCCACTTTATAGCCCCCCCCCCTCATGCTAAACTTTCACAAAAACACTCGTCTAGTTGAAACCACTATCAATAATTTCCCTCACTCTTTATCTGTGCCTAAATTTAAACGTAGATTTCTATGAACATAGCTTCTTTCTTAGAACTGCCCACCTGTGGAACTCTCTTTCGTTTCCCTGCTTTTGAACTGATTATAACACAGTCATCTTCAATTCCAACATGAACAAGTTTTTAATGAGTCGTCCTCTTAAATAATCTAATTTACTAGATTTTAACTACTAATGATTACAACGATATTGTCCTATTGACTAATTTACACACATTAACCTTTATCCTCGAGTGACCTCCGGGCCTTGATAAGTAGTGACTCCTATGTAAAAATAAAAGATAATAAGATCTCTGTGGATTGTAAAATAAATCGAATGTTTGTTTACTGATCAAGCTCAACCTAAATACAACCATGGTTTGTCATCCTTAATGCGTTTGTCTCACCATTCATCTGTGTCCTCGAGTCATTTTTCGGCCTTGATAAGCGGTGACTCGTTATTAATATTTTGTCATGTTGAAGGCTCGTAATAATCACGATATTATATAATTAACAAAAAAGTGTATCAACAGAAGTATGATTCTGAGGCCATAACTGCTACGAATACTGAAGGGTCTATTTCAAGTTTGCTAACATCCCAATGAAAGTGATTTTTTTGTGGAATGAACTAGATTTGAACTTGGGACGCTCAGGTCATTAATCTGTGTCGTTAACCTTTAGACCACCCATCACTTTCCACTGTATTTATTGTTTCTGAGCAAGTCTATTTATTCCTGGAATGGGTAGATCTGCTTACCCTGTAACATAATAATAAAAAAAAACATCAAGTTTTGGAATTGCTCTTACTCCTTGAAAAAATTTCTGGCGTTTGAATCAATGTAAATATATTTTTTTATATTGAGTCGCAAAACATAAAAATTGTGAGACGTTGATGTTTTCAAGGATTAAAAACAAATTGATGTTTATCTCTATTTGAGCAAATTCGAATATCTGTGTTACTCTATATATTTATCTCATTGCGAGATAATCGCGTTCTATAAGCATCAGCAGATTATTTGTAGAAAATAACATTCAATTCACCACTTTACAAACTACAACGTGTCCAAAAAGTCACTGAAGGATTTTGCACTTAAATAGATTCTTTATTTTTGATGATATCTTTCTGTAATTTTAACACAATCTGACTAAGCCAATATGAAATTTAGAAACATTCAAGATTTCAACAATCTTTATTTATGAAAAATAGTCTTTTTAATGTTGCCAATTTTCAGCTTCGCATATTTGTGCTCTATGGCAGATTGCAGAATCTCTGGGTTGCGATTTGACTCCCTTTATCATTCCACGAGCTAGCAGACATCGAAACGTCAAACCTCAAACCTTGCAAGAATTGAAGGAAAACATCAGGAACGAAATAAGGGAGTTAAATCATAATCCAGAGATTGCATAATGTATAATGTTCTGGAAAGAGCACAAATATACGAAGCTGAAAATGGGCAACATTTAGAAAAACCTTATTTTTATGAATAAAGATTGTTTCAATTTTACATTTTTCTTAAATTTCTCAATGTCTAAGTCAGATTGTGTTAAAACTACGGAAAAGATATCCTCAAAAATAAAGAATCTATTTAAGTTCAAAAATCTTCAGTGACTTTTTGGACACCCTGTATTAGATGCATCACATACTTTAGGAAGTATTTTGTGTGCTTAAAGCATATAGGAAAAAAGCCTTAGGAAAACGAAGGTAAATTGACTCAGCTTTAGTATTATAGTAAATAGATCCTTGAATAAAGTCTAGTGCTACCGGTTTCCTGGCCTGGAATGCACATAACATTGGCGTTATTGTTTTTCCTTTCCCTTTGTAAAACTCAATAACATTCTGCAAAATCAAAAAAACAAAAACAATTTTCCTCTATAAAACAACTGAACTAAAATCCAGGAATACATATTTGAAGATACAAAGAACTAAAAGCCTTATACCTTTTTGCAAAATTACTAGATTTGGCATTAAATAATATGAAAAGGGTTGATATGCCGTAAACTAAAACAACCAAACTAAACATTATGAATAAATATTTGAATATATTAAGAACCTGAAGCATGAAATTTTTTTCCAAAAAATATTGTATTCTGCATTAAATAACCTGAAAATGGTTGATATGCCGTTAAACAACACAATTAAACCAAACATTTTAAATATATATTTGAAGACATATAAGCTTGCAGCATAAAACCCTTTTCGTTAATTCCAAGCTCGGCATTGAATAATTCGAGTAGGATTGATATGTTGAAAAACAAAACAACCAAACCAAACCTTAAATAAATACAAGTTTGGCTAGTATGAAAGGTCAGTAACTTCCCCACTCTTTGGCTGTGCCTAAATCAACACGTAGATTTCATGAACAATACTTCTTTCTTAGAATTGCACGCCTGTGGAACTCTCTTCCGCTTGCCTGTTTCTCAGCTGACTACAACCTGGTTGTCTTCAAGTCCAACATAAACAAATTCTTGATGAACCGCCCCGTTAAGTAATCCAATCTACCAGATTTTCATTAAACATCGACTACTACGATATAACCCCATTGACTACTGTACACTCAATAACCCTTATCCTCGAGTGGCGTCAGGGCCTTGATAGGTGGTGACTCCTTTGTAAAAAAATGAAAGAGAAATGCTGTTTTTATGCTTTTGGCATCCTCGAATTTTCTCTTCACTCTACATATTCCAAATATTGTCTGACATTGAGTTTTCCTTTATTTTTTTTTAGCAAGGTGTGAGATGAACTGTCTTTTATGTTTTGATAATTTTTTTTTTCGTTTAAAAGTACTTGATCCTATTTCCTTCTTCGGTATGTGCATAGAAAATCATTTTATAGTCAATATTATTTCCTAAATTTGTTTCTTTATCTCTCGTTCTCTTTGATGAAGGTCAGCTCTTCTTTGAAATAAACCCTAAGGGTTTAGCGATATCATCAACCAAGCACTTTTCAATAATGTCTTCGTTTGGTGATTCTTCATGTCAAGATTGGATGACATGAAGGGTAATCAGATGAAACCTAGCTGAATAGCCCCTCAAACTTAATGCCCGCTCATAGGGGCAATCGAAGACCTCTGATCTCTTTTCAAAGCGACAGTTATTAACTTCAAATCAGAGAGTAATTCAGAAGTATAACAGGGCATAATCTTGTTGAATAAATGCTTTGTCAAGAATTTGACTAAATAAATCATTGGAACCCTGCAGTCTGGTAAATTATGGATTATGCAATGTCGGCAAGAAATTCTTCTTACAGTCAGGCCAGTTCTGCTGTTTAGACTTTGAGAGAGAGAGAGAGAGAGAGAGAGAGAGAGAGAGAGAGAGAGAGAGAGAGAGAGAGAGAGAGAGGACGGAGAGCTAAGCTAGGCAAATGTTTATGAGTTTGTTTTTCAAATAATACAGTGTTATTTAACTGTTTATGCAGACAAAATAGCAAAAATACTCAGTTCATACATGTTAGAGATGAATGAAGATGCAGCTGTGATGGACAGGAAAAGGGAAGATGGTAATTTGCTACCACAAGGCTCAGTGCATAAAATGATTCTTTTAAAATGATTCTTTTCAAATGAGAAACATTATTTCATGTGCTTGAACTGTGGAATGGAAAGAACATCCAAGATAGTTTGTCTATTTAATTCGATGCACTAAATGTGTTCCAATAACAGAAACATTGAGATAATTTGTTTATATGAACCAAATAATTATATGCATTTCATTAGTTATACTGTTCTCATCTTGGTTGTTATTCTCACAACATTTCGCCAGATGTAACAACCTCCTATCTTCTGTATACCTCTTAAATAAACTTAGCATAAAATTCAATAAAATATGGAAATATGCGCATGCGTGCGTGCGTGCGTGCGTGTGTGTGTGTGTGTGTGTGTGTGTGTGTGTGTGTGTGTGTGTGTGTGTGTGATTAAAGACAACATAATTTTCTCTTGTTGTAATTATTTAATTATTGTCTCGACTCGGCGCTCAAATTTCCAGGTCTACCGTGGTAATTTATGGAGTATGAATCCGAAAGTTATTTTTTTCACAAGAAATTTAAGGTTTGTTTAATTATTATTATTTGTTTTTGTTTCAATAATTTTTTTTAACGCTGAATTATGTTATATTATGTTTAGAGTTAAAACAAAACCAAAAACAACAAAAAATGACTATTTTTTAACTTTTAGAGTTAGTGATTATAGTGACCGCCCCCCCCTCACACAAAAAAAAACAAAAACAACAGTCATAGTTTTTAAGGTTAGTGGTTAGAATTTCTGAGAATTTGTATTGCCAAAATTTTACAGATTTTCCGTTAGCGAATATTGTGATTTATTCAATTGATAATTGAAAATGGTTGTCTGCTTTCTTGCAATGTGATTTTCGAAGCGCTTCATGTGTCAAAAAACTGTACCAGTATGAATAATACTAATTAAAATTTAAGAATCACAGAGAAAAGAAAATGCAATTTCACGCGTATACAGGGACGCCCAAAGAAAATTGTATTTCAAATTTTAGACGGAACAAAAAATGTTATTTTACATTTAAGCATGACAGGCAAAAGAAAATAATATTCTAATTAAAAGAAAATAAATAAATAAAATTCTAAATTTCAACAGAAGAGAAAAAATGCTATTTCAAACTTATGCATGACACACTGACAAACCGACTTACAGATGATATCTTTTGTTTCAGAATATTAAAAGAAAACAAGAATTCGGACATGAAAACAAATTGAGTTGAAAAAGTAAAACAAAAACAGTATTTTCTTTTCTCTCTAAAGTGCAGGAAAAAAACATGCAGTTTAAATTTAAAATCAGATAATGATTCTTTTGTTGGGTTCACATGGTGTGTTTTTTATGTTTTTGTTTGATTGTTTTGTTTATGTAGGTTGGTTTCTGAATTCTAGGATTTTCCTTAAGATTTTGGTTGTTTTCATTATTGTAGTTCATTGACATTTTTAATTATAATTTCTCCTTTTTACAGCGGGTAGTCCTCATTCAAATCATTACCAGTGATCTGGAGTCTTAGTGACAACAAATTCCCCCGGATTTCTAGTATTCTCCGCTTTTTTCGATCACCATTGATGATTTACTTATGAGTAGTGGTTCAAAAGTGAATTAGTTTAGGTTTAGTGGTAAAAAGAGCATCTTGATTTTGTGGGCTATTTTATGTGCCAATTTTCAGTATTTACTTCAACAGTGCTCAATACGTGAGTAGAGCTACATAGTAAGTTACAAAAATATACGGCAAGTAAGTTACACAGAATTCTCTGCATTTCATCCTGGTAAGGAATCATAAAACTAAAATGCATATGAATTGTGGATAAGAATTGTCTACATGAAACATGTTTAGAGCGAAAAAATTCTGCCTATATATATATATATATATATATATATATATATATATATATATATATATATATATATTGTGTGTGTGTGTGTGTGTGTGTGAGAGAGAGAGAGAGAGAGAAATGAAAAGTAACAAACCGAGTTATGTGTTTATCAACGTTTCGTCTTTATTTCGAAACTTTCTCTGGATGAATGAAATTAAGAAGACAAGAAGCACTAGTATAAATATTTGAAAAATTTCTTGTGAAAAGTGTGACGCTGTTCCATTTTAGAAACGGGAAAAAGACGTTTGACATTCAAAAAAAGGGGTCGAGGGAGGTTGCGTTGTTAAAAAGAGGGAGTTTTTTAATAACGTCATATGGCCGTTAATATATTTTTTAAAAGATATGACGCAGTTAATCTTCTTTCTGAAAAAAATATGTCCATTAAAATTCAAATATAGGTGTGTAACTGAAATGAAATGAGTTTGTTTTTGTTATGTAATTTATTGATTGAGATTATATTATTATCAATTATTATAGGATGTGTTTTCTATAGTGTGAGAGAATTAACCTGTGTCTACATTTAAATGATGTTCTTTTAATAGAAGTTTACTTATTAATGGCGCTACATTATAGAAATCTCCATGTTGTTTAATTGTGCTTGAATTTGCGATAAGCACTGATTCAAGGTCTTCGGCACGGTTTATTTGAAATAAATTGCACTATCTTTACTTGCTTGAAGTAAAAGGTATGATTATGCTCTCAATGAATGAGAGAATAATGCACTTAGAGACTTGGTATTTCTTATAGTTCTTTTATGCTAATTAAGCTTTTTTTCTAATTTACACTGGGTTTCACCAACGTATCTTTGATGGCAATTTTGGCAAGGAACAGTGTATATGCCTACATTGGAAACTGGTTTGTTTTGGAAAAGTTTTGTTGTTTTTAATATTTGTTTTATAGTTTGTGATGTGGTTTGTATGATTGAGATTCCTAGTTTGTTTAGTGTGTTGCAAAGCATTGTATTATTGGTGAAAGAAGGTGTCTGTTTATGAGAGAAAAGTCTGGTGTATATGATTTATGTTATCCTGGAAAATATTTGTGTGGCTTTTCGCTTAGTATTTAATATGAAATATATGGGATATTGAAAGGTTTTCTGTTTGTGAGGTATTGAATTCTTCGTCCAGATATTCTGGACTGAAAATTTTGAATGCGCGTAAGAAGAAACCAATTATCGTACCTGTTTTTATTTTGATATTATGTAATCATTTTTGTGTGTAGTTTTGCGGTGAACGTTGCAGGATAGTTTACTATTGGATTTTATAATAAGTATGTCTAAAAAAAGGTAAAGAGTGATTGTTTTCTGTTTCATAGGTAAACTTTATGGAAGGTTCGACTGAGTCTAATTTGTCTTTAATATTATCAATGTGCGTGTTTTCAAGAAAAAAGTTAAAATGTCTTCAATGTATCTAAAATATCCTGTGTTTGGAGGTAATCTAAATTTGAAAGGACCAGATTCTAGGAATTCTAAAAAAGGCAGGCTGAGAGGGTTACCCATAGGAAGACCGAAATTTTGCTGGTAGAAATTGATATTGAATTGAAAATAAGTCATGTCTAATGATTTTGATTAAAGTGGCGGCAGGAAATGGTAAGTTAATTTTTGAATTTTTAAAGTGTTTATGGAGTAAATTTAAACAATTTAATGGGGATTGGGCACATTAGTATATAATGATGTTACATAATTATATATATATATATATATATATATATATATATATATATATATATATATATATATGATGAAAATCGTTCCAAAAGTAAAGACTCCTAATTTTTTACTCAAAAAGTTTAGGGGATATGAAGACGCCAGTGATACCATTAAAATGAGCAAGCCATCATAGTCATCACCATTCTCAATGAACGATCAGTGATGGCAATAAGGGTCGTTCCAAAAGGAAAGCGTCCTATTTTTTTACATTAAAAAACTTGATCTCTGAAGACAGGAGTCAACTATTAAAACGAGCGACTTTTTCTGTCCAAAATTTATTTATTTATTACATAATCAACATCATTATCGAAGCATTTTTGTCAGGAATTCAATGATCCATCTCTGCTTCTGACGCACGTCTATGACAGGGGTTGCTTTCTTAGATTCTTACACAATCAATATCGGCAATAGAGAGATGAATCTTTTAGGTCATAAATGCATAAGCTCACTTATGACAACAATACAATCTTCAATCCCCTATGATTTATTCGTGCGGAATAAAAAATAGGAGGCATTATTTTTAGAACGCCGCTAGTATATATAATTTAATTAAACCGGAAGTAATGCGTGAATTCATGTGTGTACAAACAGATTTTTCTCAGATAGGATTTAGCCTAACAAATGTTAACTTCCTGTTTGCTTCCTTATCATTTTTAACAGTCGTGTGATAAAACTTGACAATTTTTTCTCCTCTGATTTTTCATTATTTCGAAAGCCCAGCATATCACTATCTCAATATGTATACTGTTTTCCTTGGGGGGGGGGGAGTTTTATATTCTTTCTATATTTATTTCGTTTCATTTTAAATTTCTTCCGTTTGAATTAGTAAAATTAATTTTCAAAAACTGAAGAGTACCTCTTCAGAGTTATCTAAGCTATTAATTTTCTTAAGAATATATTTTCTTATTTTTTGTGTTTACTTTTTATAAACCGACAGCAAAATATCAGATTCCTGTTGTAAGTTAAATCTACCGAAACAAATTTAGACTGCATTCACTCAATCGTACCTTCTTATTGTTGTTGTTATCTATATATTGATACGATAGCGTGTTATTTTCTGTGTTACGCTTACATCCGGGTCGTTTAATTGTTATGTACTTTCATTTCTTGTCATAAATAATTTTACCAAGAATTCTTCATAAGTCTTAGTTTCGGTTTCGATTATAGGTGATGGTATGTAAGTCATCTATTTTTTTTTTACATAAATAATTTTATCAAGAATTTTTCATAAGTTTTGGTTTCGATTTCGATTATGGCTGAAAGAACTCAAGTTATATATATATATATAGTTGCCTTATAATCTGTGAAACAGCGAAACAGTACTGTATGTGGATGACTATATATATATATATATATATATATATATATATACATACATTTTTTTTCATAAGTTTTATTTCGGTTTGGATGCAAGCTAATGCACCCAAGTCATATGGATATATATATATATATTTTTTTTTAATCGCAACTTTATAATATATAATATTTAAAAATCGATAGAACATTAATTCTATAATAATATATACGAATCTGCAAGCATTAAAATATCATATTTAACTGTACTTTACGTGCTAGCTTAGATAAATACTTTTGCAGATTTAACAAAAAAGCTACAATAATATCAGAGCGTCTCAATTTACATTGAACATTTACAGAATACCAAAATCAATATATTCCATATGAACAAGTACTCTGTGGAATTTCCACAGGGTCCACTAGTTATTATTATTATTATTATTATTATTATTATTATTATTATTATTATTATTATTATTATTTCATGTACATACACATATATTATGACAGGATATCATACATTGGGGATAGATTTTCACAATTTAGTTCATCAGTGCTTGATACATGAGTAAAAATTAGTAGTAAAAAAATATATCTATGGAAACTAAGCTACACCGAGGCGTCCTATAAAAATTACCTGAATTGTAACTATCATCAAAAACAAAGAAAGGCTTACATTCCAGATTGGGAAGTTAGAACTGCGCAATGCAAAATAAGGAAGAACAATGAAATATTTTGAAGATTTACATTTCAGAAATGTCGGTTGATGTCTTTATAAGACAGTTAACATAAACAACCGGGGAAGAGAGAAAGAAAGAAGGCCGACAGTCGTCCAGGGTGATTAATATTTTTCCACCGTTGTCTGCCACACACACACACACACACACACACACACACACACACACACACACACACACACACACACACACACATCCTTACAGCTAAACGCAGTTGTTTTTATTTCCATCTCCCTCTCTTGTCAATAGTCGACAGTGATTTATAAATAAATTTCTATGTTCACAAAATTCGTCTGTGTTGATTTTCAGAACACTGACAAAAGAATTGTCAGGTGTATATATAATTTCGCAAGCATTTGATAAGTGCAAAGTAGAATCTTATACATACATTCAATAACGCAACACTAGTATGAATTTTGGGAGCTTTTGACGCTAAATATTTTGCTGCATAATAGTATTATTTCTTATGTTTGACATAAGGATCTACGATTTCCACACGATCCGTATGAAGAATATAAAAGGTTATATCGGCGAAAATGTGAGAATGACATCCAAAACGAGAACAGTCGTGTGAGCAATCAAAATAATACAACGTACCATCCGTCATCTTAAAAATTCTGACAAAGATATGTTACAGTTTATGAAGTTTTGAATGAAATCAAAATAGAATAAATAAGAATAATGCTTGTGACCTAAAGCCTCACCGGTGCCCCTAGTACTCTTCTAGAGATGCTATGACAAACTTAAGCATGACAGACCAATGAAAATTTTATTTCAATCTTAGGAATGACAAACAAAAAAAAAATGCTATTTCAAACTGAAGCATGACAAACCAAAGAAGATTGTATTGAAATCTTAAGTGTGGGAAATCAATAAAAATGCCATTAAGCATGACAATCCAAATAAAATACGATATCAATTTAAAGTGTGGCAGATCAATGAAAATGTTATTTCAATCTTAAGCATGACAAAACAAAGAAAATGCTATTTCAGACTTAAACATGACAGACTAAAGATGTTAGTTCAAACTTAGGCATGACAGACTAACGGAAACGACAAACCAATAAAAATGCTATTTCAACTTCAACATGACAAATCATGAAAATGGATCTCAGACTAAAAAAGATGCCATTTCACACTTATGCACCACAGACTAATAAAATACTATTTCAAGCTTAAGTGTTATAGAGCAAAAGAAATTCCATTTAAAACTTCAACTTAATAGTTGAAACAGACAGACACAGCCTCTCCTACAGATGGGTGGACGCATCGACAAACAAAAGCAAATAGATAAATTGCAACTGAAATAAAATGTTGGAAACCAAAATACGTGAAGATGAAATCTGAATTGTTTTCTGAACACAAGAGTTTATTGTGCGAAAGATTTGGACAAAAAATATCTTTCATAAAGCGTTAGGAAAGAGAGTGAATTTAGTGGAAATTTGTTTTGTTTAATGAATATAGATTGGAGCATAATTAAGTGGAAAACAAAGGAAGTAATAGACAAATTCGATGAAGTTAATGACTTCATATTCAATGGAAGATTTTTTTTCTCTTCAGTTTTGCAAATCTCTCTTTTGTTATTCACAAGATTTGGGATTAATTTCAAATCAGGGAAGAATCTGCCTGAAAAAAGTACAGAAATAATAATGTAGTTTCTTTGACATTTTTTAGAAAGTCTTAAAAATTATATACAACAACTATAACAACAACGACAATAATAATCATAATAACAATAATAACAATAGTAATAATTTAAAAGAAAAGAACGGCCAAATTATAGATTTTGCAGTCCTGGCATACGACAGGGTGAAAAGGACAGAAAAAAAAGAAAAGAAATTGGCCAAAGAGCCGAAAGAAATATCTAACACAAAGAAAATCAATATAATATCAATAATTGTAGAACACTCGTCTAACTGAAACCACTATCAATAATTTCCCTCAGTCTTTATCTGTGCTTGAACCTAAACGTGTATTCCATGAGCAAAGTTTCTTTGTTAGAACTGCTCGCCTCTGGAACTCTCTTCTGTTTTCCAATTGATTAGACTTTGCTCGTCTTCAGATCCAAAGTAAACAAGTCCTTGATGAGCCGTCCCCTTAATCCAATTTAACAAATTCCCACTACTAACAATTACTACGATATTGTCCCATTGCCTGTCGTACACTCATTAACTTTTATCCTCAAGTGGCCTCCGGGCCTTGATAAGTGGTGACTTCTTTGTAAAAAAAAAAAAAAAATAGGATCAGTCCCAAAACACCTATAAAAACGACCAGAAGAAATTAGAATCAAGGGGAAGATTGAGACTATACAGCAGAAGGTAATGATAAAAACAGCTGAAATCATAAGAAAATAAAACCCCTCGAATGTGGAAACCAACCCACATCAACCACAAACATTAATGAGTTCTATGAAAACTGAAACAGAATAAAACAAACAAACAAAAAAGATGAAAGAAACACCACATGAACCCAAAGAAACTGGAACTGCAAAAACTTTTGCGCATTCCCCAACCAAAAAAAAAAAAAAAAGGAAATATTAGTTTCAGTTTAGACCACAAAAAATAGTCGTGAAAGGTCAAGGAGGATGGAAGGACAGAACAAAGAGAGACTAACCAGACTTCACTGAATGAATCTGAAAAGTATTGAGATCTTGGAGATGCTTATATTAGGCCACATAAATTCCAGTGAAGACCAATCACCATTGCCATCGAGAAATCAGTTGTAAGCGACTGTTGCGATAACGCAATGTCAGAAACGTGGAGAGTACTGGAAATCTGGAAAGACTTATCACCGTGTCTTCAGAGAACACCAACAGTTAGTCTCAATGAATAATCTTTGTTGTAAGAACTAGTAATTGCTTTTAATGATAATAGATAGTTTTATCATTAAATGTTTACGAATGATGTCTTTTTTATTTAGAATATTTTTTTATATTATTTTAGTCTTTTTTTTTGCAGTGAAAATCTGTGATCTTTTTAAATTTTTCATTTATTTATTTTATTTTTGTAGCTGAACTGTATGACGATAGTGAAGAAGTGTGTTGATAATTTTCCCATAGGTGTTCTGTTTGTCTCTATTTACATACCTGCCTATGAGGGCAGACTCAGTTATGTGTGTTCATTTGTCAAGAAATGATGATTTAACAAGATTTCAAATTCTATATCAATAAACATTGCACTAATTGACCCCAACTCCATACAATTTACGAAAGTTAAAAAAAAAAAAGATGAAAAACGTTAAGAAATGTTTCAAACGTAACGATTTAGTTATGTGAATTTTATGAAAAACTAGTAGTAATTTGAAATTGTTTTATGTTTCGAAATATCTTTATCTCTGCTATTAATCTCTTCTATATATAAGGAACTTTGTGTGTGTGTGCGTGTGAGAGAGAGAAAGAGAGAGAGAGAGAGAGAGAGAGAGAGAAAGAGTTCTCAATGGACTCCGAAGCGGTTCGGCCTATTTTTATGAAATTTCACACAAATATACTTTATGTGCCCGGAGTTGCTCTTATGTAGGCTTTGTATCGGAATGCGTCTAAGTATTAAAAATCGATAATCGAAAAAATCCGATTAAAGAAGGAAGTCCGATTTTGACTAAAGTTAACACCTTTATACAACCTAACATCAAAAGTGCGAAGAAGTTGGGAAGTTTTTCACCGTACAAGCAGAAAGGGCAAGCCGATAAAATCAAGTGTAGATTCTTTTGTAAGACAGCGGCGCGTTCGAAATGGATGTTTCTTTTTAGATCACAGTTGAACTTGATAATTGAGTTTTGTACGTTTATCTGTAATTCAAGTGATTATGCAAAAACAATTTAATAATATCAACATTTGGTTCTTTGATAAGTCGGAGGCGCGTTCGAAATGAATGTTTCTGCCTAGAGCACAAGTAAACCATGATATATGACTTTTACATTTTAAACTTTAAACGAAGCCATTATTTAGACATAGTTTTATAAAATCTGCAGCATATTCTTTACAGTGCAATGTAAACTATGATGTATTGTGAACTAAGTTACTGAAGAGAGACATTTGGAGTTTCCTCCCGATACACTGGGGGTGGGGAAGTGTCTCTAATTAGAACAGTCAATCAATCGATTTGTTTTAAAAAAAATGTGCGCTTTCATCGCTTCCGCTGGCAATGAAAGTATGGGAGAGTGGAGCATTTGTTGATCTTCATTCAATCTCGGACAACATTGGGTCTCTTTGCTAGTTAACAATAAAATGCAATCAAAGTGCAGCTGGGTGCAACATATGAAAAAGAAGAGATAAAAATGTTTCAGCTTAAATAAAGTGTGAACTGCGAGTGAACAACTAAATGATTGCTGCATTTTTTTTTTTTTTACTTCATGACAAGATGAAAAAAAAAAGAATCGAAAAAATTGAGAGAAAACGCGATTTCATTTGTTGCGTTTTGGTCTTCGTGCTGTCAAACGTCTGTCAGAAAAAGGGGATTATGTGCTGAGTGTTTATATATTCGAAAAAAAAAGAGGAAGGAAAATGAGAAGGGAACGAGGAGGAGGAATAGTAGGAGGGTGGAAAGAAAAAAGGAAGGAGACGAGAAAAAGAAAAGAAGGGAAAGAGGAGGACGAGAAGAAGTAAAGAAGGGACAAGGAAAGAAGAAGCGGAAAGAAGGGGAGGGTGAAGAGAAGCAGAAACAGGAAAAAAATTTTAAGCAGGTCGAAGATGTGGATTTGTGGATTAGAATGCAACATCATCCATCCTGTCAACTTCTTACACCGCTTACCACACGCACACTTCCTAAAAAACAACAAAATATCAAACATTTCTATATACGTGTCAATAATAATAATAATAATAATAATAATAATAATAATCATATACAACAATTTCACACATCAACACAACTTTTATGATTACTTACTGAATTATTTTCTATTTTATTTACTCGAAATCAAATATCTATTGGAATCAAAAATGTCATAACTAATGTATACGTGTGAGAGATCTTTTTCAAAAAATATGTGACTTCATTTGTGAAACGTCAGACTTGGTAGAAAATTTGGAAGTCTATAATCTGTGTGTGGCGGCTGAATCGTGAATTCATTTGAACAAACCCTAAAAGGCAAATTAGCTTGTTGGCTTATCCCCTTTCTTTCTCCGCTTCTTCGTATGAATTCGCTTTCTTTGTCACTTCCAAAAGCGAGTTAAGTTTTCACATGAACGTGTTGCCTCAAAGTATTCTCAGCCAATGAAAATCGTTTTACCCACTCAAGTAACAAGTCTTTGTGAAAATAGTAAGTGGACGCGAACTTAGAAAGTCCTATGAAACAAACAATCAAAAGCTGGAGAACGAACTTTCACCAACTGACCGCATCGAACCGGACCCTACGACCCTAAGAATGTATTTCGTGCCTTTGGCTGGCAAGAGCAAGAGGAGGGGAATCGTAAAAGATTCATATACAAACCTTCATTTCGCACACACATTTTACACCCAGGCGAACAGAAACGAATTGCTACTCACAGCTACAC
>NC_136494.1:91157038-91209538 GCF_053919585.1 Euprymna scolopes
CCAATTAAAGGGAAGTAATACTCCATAGACGGATACGGAATTACGTCCCTTGTTAAAGATGGCGACCATTTAAAAATGATTACTATTCGGATACAATATTTTATGGGAAGGATTAAATCGAATTATATTTTATTTTTCTCAAGAAAATGCTTCGACGATCCATAAAAATATCAACGAACAGATTCCAAATATTTATTTTATGGGAAGAAATCTACCGATGATAAAGAAATGATAAAGATGCTAAATTTACTTTATGTGTTATATACGTATATAATATATCTCAGATACATATAGAATGAAGGCCTTTAGGCTTATATGTAAATTACGCACAATAAATTGGTAAAATTTGTGTTTCGTATAAATTAGCCTAAAAGCTACTGTTTAAGGATATTTACATTTCGTAGTCCCGAGGCGAATTCAACAGAATGGACAGATTCAACCTCCCAAATAGGAATGCTTGACGAACAACCTGCAAAAAAAATTGCAATATACAGAGAACGTGAAGCAAGATTCAGTTTATACTGTTCAAAATAGTCACGTTAGTGCTATACAAAATAAATGCATTTTTTATTCCTCCAAACTAACAGGTTAGTTTTGTTTTGCTATTTACACCACAAAGTAACTTTCTACTTATTTCTTTTTGTTATTTCTAAAGCTTCTGATTGGTTGATTATTATAATTGTGGTTATAAAAACGATCATCGAAATCATTGGAGTCAAAATATCAATATATATATATATATTATAAGGTAAAATTAAAAGCCAAGAACAATGCGAGATTTTTTTTTTTTATAGAGTAAAATTAAATGAAAACAAAAGAAATAAATTTCTTTTTTTTGTTGTTGTTTGTTTTTTCTTTTTCACACAAATTTTAACTCTAAACAACAGTAATTTTTTTTCTGTTGTATTCAATGGTGTTATAAATCTCAATATATTTCAGACTTATTAGTCCTTTTTCAAGAGAAGACAGCGGAAGAGTGTTCAAAATTGGAAAAGCAGCCGCAGAGTTTGCCACGTGATACCGCGTAATATAGAACAAAAAATGACGTTAAGAGAACGTTAAAATAAATCAGTTGATGTTTGAAATACTTGTTGCGTTTGTGAATCAAGGGAGATGACTATTCAAGCAAGAGTTTTTTTTTTGTTTTTTTGTTTTTTTTTATTATTATTTTAATTATTGTTTTAAACATAAGAAAAACAATAATTAAAATAATAATAAAAAACAAAAAAACAAATAAAAACTCTTGCTTGAATAGTCATCTCCCTTGATTTCCAAAAAAATCTAATATATATATATATATAGTCTCACCTCTTATTCTATAATATTTTACATTATTTTATTTATTTTTATATATGTGTGCATATGCATTTATACATTTGTATATGTATATATGTGTGTGCGTACGATTATAATTATATTTTATAAGACAATCATAACCAAATAAAAAAGCTCAGTATACGAAATAGAGTAATAGTATAAATGAAAATTTGGGATTAAATTCTGTAAATTAAAAATTTGTGGCAAACTTATTATTCGACAATGAATACAAAAATTAAACTTTAAATTTTTAGTATTCCTTGTTGAATAATGAATTTGTAAATTTTTAATTTGTGTTTAATTTTACATTTTCACACACGCACACACACATGTATATGCGCAGGCCATGTTGTTCGCATACACGATAATAGGATACTGAAACAACTCATGTATCGTCAGTTTGATAGTGGTAATCGAAATGTTGGACGTCGTTGGCGTCATTACAAAGACAAATTGAGATCTAATCTCACAACTGTCCTGATCGATGGCAGAAATTTCGAAAAATGCTAGTGATAAAGGTGCTTGGAAGAGTATGTGTCACCAGCGAATCAAACTCTTCTCCACGGTTTGTATTCACAAATTAAATGAAAGTAGGCTAAAAAAAAAAAAAAAAAATGCAAATATACCAGCAACAATTTCTCTCAATTCTCGCACCTGCGTCCACTGTGGCCATATTTGCAGATTTCTAGCAGGACTGAAGTGCCATCTTCGCCTGAAGGAGTGTCGGCACAAACAACAATACAAGCATTAACAAAGATATTTGTCAGAACCCCATACGTCTAGACCGACGGGAGAATCTATATATCTTATACCAATAAAAAGATAAACGTTCATAGCTTATTCCACCATTATAAGTCTTAATTTTCCTTGTTTTGTGTTTTTCCGTCACGCCTTTGTGTTTATTGCCGTCTATAAATTTCCGTTTTCCTATATATCTTAATTGCACGAAGTCAATGCTAATATATTCTTTAGAGTTGGGATTGAAATATGTTTAAAAACTTTCATTTAAATTGTTCTAATTTGTTAACAACTCCTAAGTGCCGCGTCTCTTACCAAATTTATAGCTATCACTTTCACACTCTCTGACTGCATATTGTTTGACTCCCAACTCTTATTATATAAATACTCTATCATTCTCGTTGCCTTTCTTTCTTTCTCAATCTCATCACTCTTTCTCCTTTTACACACACACACACACACACACACACACACACACACACACACACACACACACACACACACACACACACATAATGAGCAGAAAAAGGTTTATTTGGCATTATTTTTATACAATTCACTGGTTTTGCAAACAATATAATAACTCTCTGTAAATGTATAATATACTTTTTAGTTTGCTTGAAGCATTATGCATAATGTATAGATAGTTTGTACATTAAGAAATCTGTGACAATACAATGTTAGTGTATGGGGATTGTGTGAACTAAAAGAATGTCTGGTTGATAAACCGTAGGAAAATAGGTTTAAAGAGACTAAAATAATATGATAATTTTCTTTCATTTAGTTCCTACTTATTTTTTTCATCTTAAATCAATTGTGTGTCATATGGTGAACAAGTATTTTTTCCTAATATTTCACAGTTATCGATTCGATATGGGCTTGCATAGGGAGATTTTAACCTCGAAATATTATAAAAATTTGGAAACCATATGACACGATTGATTGAAGATATAAAAAAAAAACAGTAAGTGGAAAATAAAATAAAATCGTTGTCTTTATGTCTATTTTCATTGCAATTTTACCCAGACATTTTTTCAATTAACCTGTCACAGCATTATAAACTCCAGAATCATCTATTACCATACTGGTTGTAAAAAAAACAAAACAATTGCTGCATATTAAATTTTCCTTTTTTTGTCTTTGTTGTGTACTTATAGATTAATGTGCAAATGATAGATTCTATTTAAGCCATAGATGAGACCCTGGTAGGTATTATCATTCTTGTTAAAGTAGACATAAGCTTCTGGGATTGACTTTTACTCCTGATCTGAAATGAAACACGTACATCAAGTCTGTTGCCAATGTCACTGGAAAAATAGTAGGATCCTTCTACCGCTCCAGAAAATATCTCATTGCTGATGCAATTCTCTATCTATATAAAAGTCAAGTACGTCCAAGGATGGAGTACTGGTGCCACATCTGGGCAGGAGCTGCTAAAAACAGCCTATCCTGCCTTGACAGAGTACAAAATCGACTTTGTGGCTTAGTGGGAAATGTCCTTTTCTCTTCCCTGCAGCCTCTCTCCCACAGAAGAGACGTTGCAAGCGTGTCTTTGTGTTATTGTTATTTCCAACGCAAGTGCTCGTCTGAACTCGAGTCCTTGGCCCCCCTTCGCCAATCTTTCACAATAAACACCCGTCCAGCTGAAACCACTGTCAAAAAATTTCCCCACTCTTTAACTATGCCAAAACCAAAACGTAGATTCCATGAAACAAGGGTCTTTCTTAAAAGTGCACGCCTTTCCGTCTGCCTTTTCCCACCTGACTACAACTTGGATGTCTTCAATATATACAAATATACAAATATATAAACAGATTCCTCATGAACTGCCCCCTTAAGTAAGACATTTTATCAAATCTCCAAAACTAACGCTTATTACAATACTATCCCATTGATTACTGTACATGCAAACTGTTAGTTTACTAGTTTCATCTTTGGGACCCTTATCCCCGAGTGGCTTCCGGGCCTTGATAAGTGGAGACTTCCATGTAAAAAAAAAAAAAGACATGGGCATAATGGAAAATAAGGGGTTACTCAACACATTTTTAAGCTCAGCATTGGATGTAGTTTGCCTCATACCTAGGAGGCTTGGGAGGTAATTTGGATCAATAATTTATGAGATTGGGAAATCAAGAAGAGAGAAAAGTCCGTGAAAGATACATTTAAGAGGAGGGGGATGATGTGCAATAAAAGAACGCTTTGCTAAAAGATGTCCGAAGTATTTTAGTGTTGTGCCTGCGGCAGATTCTATTCAATACATAGGTGGAACTCTGACAGATGTTAACAGGACAAGAGAGTAATGCTAAGTAATACGAATTGGAATAAACATGTTGAAAACATTACAAAAAGCTGCTTCAAAAAAAGTGGGCTCCCTCTACCGTGCTAGAAAACTACTCATATCTGCCAGTATCGTGCATCTCTACAAAACCACCATCTGTCTATGCATTGAGTATTGCTGCCACATCTGGCTAGTGCATATAACTCTAGTTTCTTCCTATTAGACAGGTTCCAAAAACGAGTCTTCAATTTAATAGATCATGAACTTTTTTTTTTCTTTTTTTATTACATTTTCACCCCAAACAAGGCACATTGCCACTTTGGTGTAGGGGGCTACTATCAGGGGCAGCAACTGCTGGGGTACTATGTTGGGATTTGGCCAGCAAGATGTTGGTTCACGTTACACTTGAACTTCTGCATGTCAGCACAGTTAGGGAAGCAGGGACCTGGAATGAAATTCCAGAGTCTAGCGGTTCTGGGGAAGAAACTACTGGAGTAGAAAGATCTTTTACATCTAGGGATCTCTACTGTGTGGGGGTGGGATTTAGCTGCCTGTCGGGTTTGTTGAGGGTGTCCACGTCGTGGGGGTACAAGTGTCTGCAGTTCGTCAGAGCATTCACCATTAAAATACTTGTAGAACAGGCAGAGGGATGCAACGTTTCATCGATGGGACAGAGGCTGAAGCTTAGATGCCAGTTCAGGGCCTATAAGATTGGCGACTCTCTTTTGAACCTTGTCAAGGAGCGAGAGACTAGCAGCAGATGCACCAGCCCAAATGTAACAACAATACTCCATACATGGGCGAATGGTGGCCTTATAGAGGTACAGGATACTTTCAGGTGTCAGTAGTTTTCTAGCACGGTAGAGAGAGCCTACCTTTTTTGCAGCGGCCCTGGCAATGTTTTCAATATAATTGCTCCAACTCTTGTTTCCTGTGAACGTTAGGCCAAGCAGTTTGAAAGATGTACTCTCAGACAGGGAGTCACTGGCCATTGCTATTGGTGGCAGAGAAGGTTTCTTGTAATTATTGAAGGAAACCAGTTTAGTCTTGGCAACCAAGTTCCAACCCTTATCCCGTCGCATCTCTAGTGTGTTTTACAAGTATTTTAATCGAAGTGCTCTGATAAACCCCTCAACATAAATACCCTCGGCCAACTTGCCACGGAGCAAAATTCCACTCCTTCACTGTAGAAGTCTATACGTGCCAGTAAGCTTGTTAGTTTAATAGTTTCATCCTTGGGACTGCTAGACTTTGGAATTTCATCCCTCTTTCCTGCTTCCCCAATTGTGCTAACATGCAAAAATTTAAATGTAATGGAAACAGACATTTCACTGCTCAACTCCCTCACATAGTGCCCCTGTAGGTAAGGGATAAAAAGTAGTCCCTTACGTCCAAGTATCAATATGCCACTTTTTGTGGGAAAAAGAGTAAAAAAAAAAATTACACTCCAAAAATGCCCCAAAGTATGGCGTCACCAGCGAATACACTTTGGTGTCATTCCTCGGACCTCAAACAAATATTTTGTTTCTGTGTTAAAATTGTTCCAAAAATTTGATTAACTGTAAAACAGATAAACTGAACAACCCTTCGGTCAATTATTAGTTTTTTATCAAATTTTTTTGATTAACTCTCTTATCATAGATTTTAACACTTAACCCAGCTGATCCAAGGATCTACATTGTGAGATTATCCTTTATAGCATTTCATAAGTTTTTTTTTTCTATTATCTACTTGTTTCTATCACTTATCTCATCATCTCCAGTTCTGAAGGCAGATTATAACGTTGTTGTCTTTGTCTCGTTATTGCTTTGCGATATCATTTTACAAAGTTGTGTTTTGACGGATGATTGATTGGTTTGATTAATGTTTCCATTATTTTTTAATGTCATTCTCCTTCTTTTGATTTTATTCATATTTGTCGAGATTTTCATTCTTATTGTTTGTTCTTGCTGTTGTTGTTGTTGTAAGAAATCTTAGAAGAAGAAACAGTTTCTGTTTACTGGCTGTGATTCAAAAACCCGGATCAAATCTTTCTTTTCATGATTCGAGAAAGAACACTTTTTAATTGATCTATGTAAACGGATACACACTTATAGAGTAACCATCAAATTAATTTTTAGCCGTGTCAATAAAAAATATACGTTTGTCTATCGGTTAATCGGTTCATTTGTTGCTCTCAGATGATTCGATTTAAAATAGTATTTTGGGGTCTGTGATGACAAAACCTGAAATGACATTTTATGTGGTCTGTAAGGGTTAAAAATTGTAATTGGTCTATAACGACTAAATCAGAAATTATATTTTAGTTGGTCGCTAACGATAAAATTTGAAATAACATTTTAGTTGAACTAGTTGATTCCTTATGGTGATGAAACGCGGAAGATTCGGTATAGCTTACTATATCTATCTCCACACACACACACACACACACACACACACATTAAGCCTGACATAGTGATATGGGATAAGAGGGAAAAAGTGGCAACCCAAGTTGAAATAAGCGTCCCTAATGATGCTAGCATTAAAAGAGCTGAGAGGGAGAAAATAACAAAATACCAAACCTGCTCCCCGGCTGACTACAATATGGTTGTGTTCAAGTCTAACGTAAATAAGTTCTTGATGAGCCGTTCCATATAAGTTATCAAATTTACCAAATTTTCATTACTAATGATTACTATATTGTCCAATTTCTACTGTACACTCTTTAACCCTTATCCTTGAGTGGCCTCTTGGCCTTGATAATGTGGTGATGCCTATGTAAAAAAAAAAAAAATATGGACGACATGAATAGAAACTGGAATCTTAAGAAGGTATCCATTATTCCAGTCATTATAGGAGCAACCGGGTTAATGACAAAGAATTTAAAAAACTATCCGGCGAATATACCCGGTGAACCAAGTGCAAGAGAAATACCAACAATGGTACTTAAAGGAACTTATATATATATATACTAGCAAAAGTACCCGTCGTTGACTGGGTTCAAAAACAGCCTACAGAAAATGGACTCTGATTTATGAAAGTATGATAGGTTATGAAAAGGAATGGTTGTAAAGAGATAGCTTCGAATTTGAGGGTATCAAAACCAAAGCAAAATATGATGAAAGTAAAAATAAAATAGATAAACCCCATAATTTATTATACCATACCTGTTCACACTGAAACACTTATCACAATATTCTGTGGATCTATATTAAAAAAACCTTGTTAAACTTTGTGACATATTTTCATTCTATGGAGGTCAGGTGCGAACGAACACCCCATAATTTTATCATGCCATATTTCTTCAAACTGAAACATAATTATCAAAGTGTACTTACGCAGATAGATATGAAAAGTCTTTATTAAAGTTTGTACCTATTTCCATTCTATGGAGGCCAGGCGCGAACGCAGACCCCACAATTTTATTATACCATCCCTATTTAAGTTAAAACATACTTATCAAAGTATTATTATGTACATCTATATAAAAAACACTTGTAAACGTTTTTTTTTTATTTTTAAATTTTTTATTTCCATACTTTGTGGACCAGGCGCGTACGAAGACCCCACAATTTTAATGAATCATTATTATGCCAGATCAAACATACCCATTCCTGTGTCTCGATACATCTTCTATCATTATATGTGATCAGTTTTCTATAATAGTCAATCATATAGGAGCCTATTCGTGACCAGACACACACAGACTTTCAGCTTTATATTATGTGTGCGTGCGTGTGTGTGTGTGTGCTTTGAAATTTTTATTAAACATTAAAACTTTATATAAAATAAAGATGAAAATAATTTATTTTAGTCCTTCGTTGGAAAATTATTTTATTTGTTATTTACCTTCTGCACTTGCTGAATCAATTTGCTTTAATGAATTCGCAATTATCCCACTGTTATAATGTTATATATATATATATATATATATATATATATATATATATATATATATATATATATATATATATATATATATATATATATATATATATACAATAATTAAGTCTTAAGAAACAATGTATAACCCATTCTCAAGACTCCCTTATATAATACTAGAAGCAGAAAAAAACAGCTTGATAAAAATTATATACCACCTACTACCGTTATTTTCTTTGCTTTGTTGACTGAATGGTTTGTTACAACATTGTAAAAGTTCATTCATCAAACCTCATACAACCAGGCTTAATTGCCTTCTGCTGTAAAATATTCATCGCGATTATTATTGTTTTCATTTTAATCAATGTAATGACTCATAAAAGAGATACAAGATTGAGTAATGGTGTCATTTATAAATGCCAGTCAATATTGATTCAAAAACCAATTGAGAAAAAAAAATCGACATTTGCAATCCTATTATAATGAAATGGGGCGTCATTGTGCAACAGAGCGCGGATGCCCGTATGCAAATGTCGTGGACGAAATTATGTCACGGCAAGGAAAAGAAAAAAGATTATAAAAAAAAGGAGAGGGATTACGATAGAGATATTGGTGACCTCAGAATGAGGAAATAAATATCTTTTTTACAAAAAACAAAGTCTGTTACAACGTGTTGGGTCTACGTGTGTAAACGTGCGTAATGCTACAATTGAATCGCTCTTCTTTATGGGTCTTTCAATATATATAAAACTATATTAATACTTATTGTTATAATTATTCCGGTTCGATATATAAAAAAAAACAGTTTGTTATACATATCGGAAGTCGGAAAAGTTTCCACTTACAGAATCTAATATGTTAGCACTGCAACCCATACACACTAGGAAGATATTGTTGCTTCAGAAAATGCTTCTCTTTTTTTGTGTATAGTGTTGTTATGGTTAAATCATTTTTTTTTTATATTCCACACGGGCAACGCCGGGGAACGGGACATGCTATATTTAATAAACCTTTTTATTTTTACAGTTTTTGAAAAAGAATGATGCATCTTGTCCTTTGCAACATATTAATATTATGACAAAATTCAAGTGAGAGTTTGTTATAATTAGAACAAATATAACAATGCATTCGTTTGCTGAGTTCATTTTGGTACACCAGAAGTACAAAACGTTCATTATCTTTTAAACGATTTCAATAATGTTTTTTTTTTTTAATTATTTTTTAGAATTCTTCAAACGTTTTTGTTATTAGTTTAATTTGTATCGAATAATTCATTAGATGTCTTCGTAGACATCCGGTACACATATAGAAACCAAATAAAAGTATATTAAAGATTATAATCTTACTGTATTTCAACCACAGTAAAAAAATAAAAATAAATAAATTGAAGATTGTATTTTGTTCTTTTGCATAAACTATTTTAATTCTTTGGTGGAGTTTTGATTAAAGTATTGCAACGCATCAGTATTTCTAAATGACATAAAATACAACGTTTCTTATATTGTATGAAAATAGTTGTTCAGATAAAACGTTTCCAAGAAAAAAAATTTTCTTCGTAAAATCTATTTAGTTAATCTATTTGGTTCATGCAACATAGTTTACTGTAAAGAAAGATAATTTCATTTTTGGAAATCTTCAATATATAAAATTTTATATTAGATCAGTGCAAAAGTTTTTGCCGGTTTTAAATTTTATTTTGACAATAAAAAATGTATTTTTGAAAGTCTCTATTCATAAAAATAACGATTTGGGCTCTCTGGCCTTATTCCACCTATCAACGAGCTTATAAATGCCTTGTAAACGTCTTCATGTTTTAATGTAAAATATGAATCTAACTCATATTCAATCTCCTCTCGTGATGTTAAGCCAAAGGCAATCTTAATAGTCTTGTAACCCTTTAAACAATTGATAATCCGAGGGAGTTAAATCAGGAGAATATGCAAGATGCGGCAATATTTCCCAATCAAATTCTCCTAGGAAATCTTTTGTGAGTAGTTTTATGTAAGGACGATGAAAGATTACCCTTTTTCTGCTGACTAAAAAAAAACTTATTTTGGGCTAACATGGGTGAGAATATTACAGAAAAATTTAATTGATGCTTTAATAATCTGAAATAAAAAAAATTAAAAAATTAATCGTGGTGATATGTTTTAGTTATAATAATATGTATAAAATAAATTACAATGGTTTAAAATGCCTCTTCTACAAACATGGAAAAACATTTGCACCGATCTGATACAATTAAATTTTGCATGGACCTTTCTTATTATAAAGTACAGCAAATTAAATAGTATAGTATTGGTTTTATGCAAAGTTAAGGATTAATAGGAATTAGTATTTGATGCAAAAAATGAGAATCAATTTAACCATATTCAACTATCAATTTGACATAAAGCACTTATACTAAGTTAAAGGGCTATAACTTTTGCCTACTTTTAACGGGCTAAAAAAGTTAATATATCAAACATATTTGTGGATTAGATATATCCTAGGTCAATATGTTTATCATAGCATAAAAATACTTCAGAAATCTGTATTTTTTCGTTAATGTGTTTAAAAACACATCGGTTAATGTTAGTAGATTGCTTGATAGATAGATAAAATAAACTAATAGTTAGCCAAGCTCAACAGTATAAATGTTTTCAGAAACTATAACGAAATTAATAGACAAAGGCTCCCCCACCAATTCGCGATATCCAATCAAAAGACTTTCTCTTTTATTTTATTTATTTCATTTAATTATTTTATGAAAATCGTTCCAGACAAGGCATGAAACCACTTGATGTAAGGAGCAAAAAAAAAACAAAAGGTAAAATACTAACCAACAATAAATGTTGGATGGATAGAAACAGCAATTCTTCCCCCTTTGTTAGAAACATCGCTTATGGAATGTGAAGACTAAAGAACAAAATAAAGGAAGCGAGAGTTACAAGGCCTCCGAAAGTAAAAACGAACGTTTTCTTTCTATGTTTCTTATTGATTTATGATTTATATCATTAGCTGCTTCGCACCACATCCACATCTTTCTATTTTCCTCTTCTTGTCACTTATGTAATATTCAGTGTGCAGGCAACAAGATTATCAGAGTTTTAGTATGATATAGATTGTCTTGGAATCGAGCACTACGAACGGACGATCACAAGCTGTACAGGTAATGCACACAGACACAAGTTCCCAAATTGGCTTGAGGTGGCGAATGTGTTGATGCCAAAACAGTAAGAATTTATTTGATATTCATCAAATATTTAAAAACTTTGTCTGGCTGCCAAAAAAAATGACTTTGTCTAAGAGATAGAGATTTGAGAAACAAGGGGACGACAAGACCGACATTGTGATTTAGCTTTTTTTTATTTTATCATCATGTCGTAAAACATCGTAGAAAACTTGGCAAATGAAAGAAAATAATATCACACAAAATGAAAAATGTAAAAAACAAAACAAATAAAATCATTAGCTAAGAATAAGTGTTTTTTATACAAACAGAAAATGCGGCAAGCAATAAAAAATGAGGAGGTTACGATTTAATATATTTGATGAGAAACCGATTAATCTGTATACAATGTTTTAGATGTATGCTTATAAAGGGCTCGATCTGTTGGTAGATCGGTATATCAGGTTTCCGTTTGAAATAGTATTTTTATTGTGAAAGGTGCAGATTGAATTAACACATTTTATTTTATACGAGATTCTAATAGGCTTTATTTTGTGAATGAAGGTATAAAAGTATAAAAGAATGAAAGGATAGCTCTACGATTCAATAAGACAAGAAGAGTTACCTTCCCTTGAACAAAAATGGTCACCCTTGTTAAAGTCACAAAAAAGGGATTTTCAGTCAGTGTAGTGATTAACAAAACAGAAATATGTTCATCTCTTAATCTGACATGTTTAACTTAAATTTTCGTTGCTAAATGTGCACATTGAATAAATATAATAAAGATCAATGTGTATTTATTTGAGAGTGTGGGCACAATTCATCCCAAAGCAGTAAAATTAAAGATGGTTTGCCAGGACACTATATATACAAATGTAGGCAAATTTTGGCATATTTTATTGCTTTAAAATTATAGGTTTTCTTTTACAAATTGTCATAAGATATTAACCAAATAATAGGATTAGAATGTTCAAAAAGCCTTCAAATTTTCATGTAGATTCGTCCCATAGAACCAAAGATGTGAACAGTTCAATATTCAATTTGGTTATCAGTGTATATATATATATATATATATATATATATATATATATATATATATATATCCATCCATAAATATACCACTTTTTTTGACAATTTTATAAGTTCCAAATATCAGCCACTATAGGTCAGAATTTAACAAATAAAGGCGCGTTGAAAAGGTAATAACCTGAATTGTGTAGTGCGCTATGTGACATTTGCCCTTAAGGTCACAGATTGAGGGGATCATTTATCACCCAGAGCCTGTTTTGGGCACTTTTTTACCTTTTAGAAATAAGCAATTAATCATTAGCTTTTTACAAACTTCGGTTTTTTGAACAGTCTTTAACTTAATTTATCTAATAGTAAGTTTACCCTTTGACCATTATGTCGCACATAAAATGTGACTAGTGGTAGATGCACCAGTCCATATGGATTACTTATTAATTACTTGTTTAATTTCATTTTAGGAATTTCTACTAAGATAATTAAAGATTGACCACATATACTGTTATTATTATATTTGCGTTACCTTATTAGATTCTCTGACTTTACAATCAATTCTCTCTCCCTCATTTTTTTTAAATAAAATAAGAAATTAATGTATATAAATATTTAATTTACTTTGAGCTACCTAATCTGGTATTAGACCAAAGAGTACTATTTTGTTCTAGGCAAAAAACATTGGATCACTTCTCGCGTTTTATTTAATAATTTTTCCTTAGATGCAATGATATGATATGATTCTAGGATGAAAAATTTGCATCGTCTGCATTTACTTGGTGTATATTTTTTTTCACTTCCTAATATTGACTATTTCAACTTGTACTCTCGTTTACTGCTACATTACTCACTTAGCAAAAGATGAGTTCTTATTCTTTTCTTCATTAGTTATTTTAAATGATTCTGTATGGTTACGGAATCTTTTCTTTTTTTTTGGTGGGGGGGGGGGACCGGCATTCGTGAACCTTATGTATGTTCTAGTTGTGTGTTTTTTTTCTTTTTCTTTCAATGTATTGTCCTGTATTCTGTGCAGTTCTAAGAGGTTCGCCCTTCCAGGGTTTGCTTACTCACTCTTTGAGAACAGGTTTGTTCATTTCTAATTGCCTGAAGTACTCGCACCATAGAATGCTGATGGGAACGTGCAGGCATTTTTGCAGGCTAGAGTTATACTTTAGAGCATTCTATGTTTTTGAATTTGTTTCACATTTTCCCGCATGGAGAAGGGGGAGATAAATATTGATTAATGATGCGAACTGAAATGCTGTTAGAAACTACACTGCTAAAAAAGACAACAAAAATACACAAAATTAGTTATTCAGAAAATAAAAGGAAAAGTTAAATAATATTTCACAAATATTTCTCTTTTTTAAAACAATTCTCACTTTATTTTTATGAAAATTTGTCACGTGAAAATAGCTATTAAGGACTATCCTAAAACAATAAAAAAAACGTTAAATTAAAAGAGTAAAAAATCTTTTATTTTATTACTAACCCTTTATTATACAACTAGCAAATATTTTTGCTAGTATTTGGAGGATAGTATGATGGAAACGAACATATTCAGTGCCCACCGAAGGGCAAATATATCAGCATGCTACTCTCATCGATCAAATAAAGGGTTCTGTTTGAAATTTCGTAGAGATTCCCGAGTTTAACAGAAAGATTCCCAACCCGAAGAAGGTCGGAGGTTACATCAGCCGAAACGTTGTGAGAATAACACTCAAGGTGAGAACAATAGTTTGATAATCCCAATTATTAATCCTCATCTTCAAAATTCAGGAAGAATTTTTTCTGATTGCTTTCCTGTTTTTATTGATAGGCGATGTCGTTCTTAAACTTATTTTTTCTTTGTTAATACTCTTTCTGAAACTAAACATTCAATCATCATTTTTATCATATTTCTTTTACTTTTCGGTAAATATTATGCAAATACATTGACATACACGTTTTTTATTTTATTTTATTTTTATTTTTTTGCCAATTACATTAAAAAATATTTCAATTCTTCTTTTTCTTTTCTTTACTAAACTGTAAGAAAATTATGATTTATTCTACAAATAAACTCAACGACTAAATTTTCTTCGTTTACGACTGATGATCAAGCAGTGAAAGTAAACTTTTATAAACAACATAATGATGGCATCAAATTTGTTTGATGCGTTGTAACAATAATAATGTGGGGTCTGCGTTCATGCTGAACATAAATAAAACAACAAAGATATTGTTTTTTGTTTGTTTTGAACTTTAACAAAATACTCAACAACTTAATGAATGCAATCAGTTAGCGGCATGTTACTTAGATTCATAGAAATGGCAAGCTTCCATTTTATTTTCTAGAAATTCAAGTTCGAACTCGGATGCAGGCAGTGACACACGTTATTCACTTATTCGTTAGAAGGTATAATTCGGTTTACTATAAAACCCATAGTTGTAAGGACGACAATTTTCTCTCTTTTCTTCAGAAGAAAATATGATTAAATTTCCCAGTTAATCAAATGTTGTTGACTCCTGATTTCTCAGATTACAACTGAAGATAAATAAATCGAAAGGAACACGAAGACAATAAACAAAAGGAAATAAGATGACGGATGAAGAAAATCTAAAATAAAAAGTATGCTTATCTTTGTGTGAGGACACTTGTCCACCTACATACTCAACGAAATTGTATCTACAGACTTGAAACTTGGTATATAGGATATTCACATATGTGGAATTGTTTTTTTCAAAAATGTCCTGCTAAGCGGTCAAAATTAGCAAATTTGTACATGGGGATCGTCGGATTTTTTTTTATCTATTTCTCAATTCTTTCACGACTGCGCATGTGCGGTTATTACTAATGAAGATTTGATATCTGTCTGAATCCGAAACTGCACTATTACTCTTATTAAATTGTATTATTGTATTTTTATTACTAATGGATATTTGGTATTTGTGTGAAGCCCAAACTATACGATTACTACAATGAAATTATTATTTAACGCTTAATTCAGTTTACTGTTTCAGTCTACTATCTCAATTTCAACTTCTTAATTCAATGAAGGGAGAGCACAATGCAGCATCTGTTCTGTAGTCATGAACCCATTATCAATGGCATTACTTCCTCCTTTTTTATGTGTGTAATGAAGTATCTGTTTTGTTGTCATGAGATCATCCTTTCAGATATCATTTTCTACATTGGAGGGAGTAATATAGTATATGGCCTTTAGTTATGATATCATTTCCAAGGATATATTTGCCCTTCGGTGGGTACTGTAGGATATGTTCGTTTGCCATGATACTATCCTCCAAACACTAGGCCCTGTCGGTGGGGCATTAGAATACGCTGACTGCCCCCCTGCAGAGGGTAAAAGTTCCTCAATGGGGGTCCTGGATATGACCGTAAACTATATCCAGTGGTGAGGCTCCAGCTTGTGGGCTTTGGGGAGTGTGGAGCCACCCTTTAATTACTATTGCTCCCAGGTCAACTCTGACCCGGAGTGGTAGTACCTGTTAGGGTCCCAACTATGGGTTAAATAGAAACCAACGTGAAAACAACAAATATATTCTATTAAAAATATTTTCTTCAAAATCTTTGGATTCAGCATTAAATAACCCGAAAAGGGTTGATATGCCGTAAAACAAAAACAACCAACCAATCCAAACACTAGAAAAATATTTGCTAGTTTTATAATAAAGCATTTGTAATAAAATAAAAGATTTTTTACTCTTTTAAATAAATGTTGTTTTTTTTATTGTTTTAGGATAGTCCTTAATAGCTATTTTCACGTGACAAATTTTCATAAAAATAAAGTGAGAATTGTTTTAAAAACGAGAAATATTTGCGAAATATTCTTTAACTTTTCCTTTTATTTTCTGAATAACTAATTTTGTGTATTTTTGTTGTCTTTTTTAGCAGTGTAGTTTCTAACAGCATTTTAGTTCGCATCATTAATCAATATTTATCTCCCCCTTCTCCCTGCGGGAAAATGTGAAACATTCATAAACATAGAATGCTCTAAAGTAGCACTCTAGCCTGCAAAAATGCCTGAACATTCCCACCAGAATTCTATGGTGGGAGTACTTCAGGCAATTAGAAATGAACAAACTTGTTCTCAAAGAGTGAGTAAGCAAACCCTGAAAGGGCGAACCTCTTAGAACTGCACAGAATACAGGACAATACATTGTAGCATCCGGACATGAGTCTTAAATAATTCGCAATTGTATTCTTAGTATCGCCCTCACTGACGATTGAACCTTCAATCCCTAGAAGAGTGTTAGTTAGAAATGTATTTTACCTAATACCTTATCAAATGCGCTACATGTCATTTTTTAAAAAGATTTACATAAGTTCTACCTTTAAGTTATAAAGAAAATAAATAAAGTAAAATCTTAACTTTGTCTTTTATGGATTTCTGGCAAGACGTGTTATTGTATAAAAAACATAATAGAAATTTAATAGCATTATTGAACTCCTTGTAAACTTTCACTTGTAATATTGTTTGATTTTAGTATAGGGCTATTGATTTTAGCTGTATCTCTGAACAAAGTAGCTGTATAACTTTGCAAACAAAGAGCTGGCAAAAAGAAAAGATTATTGTATATGAACTAAAAAATATATGACTAAAAATATTATATTAAAGTATTAGTATATATATAAATTATATGAAATTATTATATTAAAAATGTTTTATAGATAAAATTATACGATTGTAAGTTTATATTTGAAAGCAATATTTTTCCAATTTTCGCCGATTTATTAAAAGAATGTCCAAATATTTGGAATTATTTCTTTATGGTGGAGCACTCTTTTACTTATATTTTATATTTTTATGTATGTAACAATATTCTTTACTTAAATATTATACATTTTTTAACCACAGAAATATGTGCTCCATATTTACACAATCTTTAGTGTAGGAGATTATAATTACTGTCATTTGAAGAGTTCGAACCCATTCACCATGTTTTCTTTAACCATGCAGCCCGATATTTAACCAATATATATATATATATATATATATATATATATATATATATATAGAGAGAGAGAGAGAGAGAGAGAGAGAGAGAGAAAGAGAGCGAATAAATGACAAAAGGTTATATTCCAAAATTCATGATGTTGATCATCTTATAATTTATTCCTTTAATTCAGTTGACTTATACAATTCTTGACAGTATCGGTTTCGTAGCTCGAAATCAATCACTTAATTATTATATCAATAAGTGAATCTGTTATGCCCTTAACTCATCAGAAGAAATAGCAACAATCAATCCGTCAAAAGCAATTGAAATGTGATTTGACATGGTAAAAATCCGAAAATAGGAAGAGAAGCTGCAGATACATTTATATTTTTCCATTACGCCATATTGAATTTTATCAAACAAAGTCATTAAACCCAACTATTTGTACTAACAATTTTAATTAATTTATGAATCTTCTACCAAAATGTTCTATTTAATAATTAGCAAATTTTTTAGTTCTAAGTTGTGTGTACATACTTATGAAAATAATATCAACAAATTATAAACTACTAGCATTTCAGCCCGGCGTTTCCCGGGTGTGTGGATGTGTATGTTGAGCAAAAGAAAAAAGTGTTAGTAGGAAGGCAGGCTCGAACCCGTACCACGAAGGAAGAAAAGAACAGAAAAAAACCTGACGTCTTTGCTGTTACAACCACCGCCAAACCGGAAGTTACGTAGGTTTAAATTAAGGCTAGACAATCGAAAGAAGAGGATGGCTTTAAAAAATATCGGCGAAAAAAGCGATCCTCCTGTAGAAAAGTGCCCAGTTTAAGGTGAAGATATTAATGTTTTAGCCAATTTTTCGATATTTGTCCTCTGAAAAGTCGATCCTCAAAACGATACTGATCTTCTTAAAATCCGTCGCCTCTGTCAAAAGTTTTAGGCAGACATGCAAACATACATACATACATACATTTATATATTGGTAACTAAAAAATTTCGAACCAAACGAATTAAAAAGCTTGCCCTATCTCTGAATACCCTTTATGTAAAATTTCAAATGTTTAGACCAGAAATTATCTGTGTAATTTGGTAGAGACTGCAGAAATCAAACTTTTTAAACTTTGACCCTATTATGACCCATTAAAATTTATTGTTTGGGGCTCAAATTAAGTTATGAGCCTGTAGACTTAAAATTGACAGAATTATTGCGTAGAGAAATGTACACAGACACACACACATACAGACAGACACTTTCACTTTTATAGATATACTAGCTTGGGTGCCCGGCGTTGCCCGGGTATTTCGAGGTGTATGTTGAGCAAAAACAAAATAAACGGTCAATTTTTTAAAACTTTGACCCCTATTGTGACCCCTTAAAATTTATTGTTTTGGCCTCAAATCAAGTTATTAAGTTAGATCCATGTCCAATGAACCTATATCTAAAATTTCAAGTGTGTAGACCCAAAATTCTCGGAGGATATTGGTAGATTTCTTAAAGGTCAAATCGTTGAACTTTGACCCGTTAATCGCCAAATTTCTGGCCAAAAACCAATCACATCGATTTTGCCGAATCTCAGTACCCTGTATATCAAATTTTGAGTCTGTAGACTAAAAATTGACAGAGTTATTACGAAGGGAAATGTACACAGACACACACACAGGCACGTTCACTTTTATAGATATATAGATAGATAGATTATACATGTTTGTATATACGAAACTAAACTAAGCTAATAAAAAAACAAAAACAAAAAAACGATTGATCATTTCGGTTGGTTATCATAACTAATCAATTGATCCGAATTGAAAACCATATATAATTCAAATCTATGAGCTATTACAATCAAACTTATAAATACTTACAATTATAATTTTTAAAATGATACAAGTAAAAAAATATACTTATGTTTTGTTAAGTTTAAAAATAATCTAAAAACTCCTTTATATCGTAATTGTCAATAATTAAATTTACTTAATAAAGTTATGCAGAGTTAGCTCCCTTGGAACAAATCTAACGAAATATTAACTTTACTTATATTTATTAATTTTTTTTTATTTTCACAACGCATAGACATCCATATTAAACTAATAAGTTATTTTAATACAGTTTTAATGTTTTTCACTTAATATAATTTTAAAAAAATTAAATCGATTTATATTATAAATTAATTCACTAATTTTTCTAATACAAAATGTTAGTATTACAAATTATTTCTATTGATAATCATAAGTTATTAAGTTATACTTCATATCTGCTAATTTAAATTAATTAGTTACTTCCATTTACTTGAATTTTTTATTTATTTATTTATATATTTATAAATCAACTGAATTAAAGGAATAGATTATAAGATGGTCAACATCATGAATTTTGGAATATAACTTTTTGTCATTTATTCTCTATATTTCTCTGTAATTACATTGAGTTTCTTAAATAAGGATTGGTATATAATAAGAAAATATATTTCTACAGATATATATATATATATATATATATATATATATATATATATATATATATATATATAATTTTCCAAGTTCCAAATATCAAGTTTTCTCAAGTGGTCATTTATTAGTTTATTTATTATTTATTTATTACATATATATATGTGTGTGTGTGTGTGTGTGTGTGTGTGTGTGTGTGTGTGACTTTCTCAATCTAGAAATTGCTAAATTACTCTCTAACTTGTATCCTTTGTTAAGGAAACCTTCTTTTCCATCCTTAATACTTATTGGGGATTATTTCCATTTTTTCTGTTATTTCTGTGCGAAACTTGCAAGATTACATGTTTTTATCCCTGATACTGAGAACAGCAAATCTCGATGGTTGCATGAGAAGTTGGGGGAGGTTAAACCCCGAAACACACAAAGTGTAGAAGCATCGTTGCAACTTCACCCCATCAGTTTCTGGTTCTACACCTAAAACATCCTTGTTTGCCACATTTACAGGCAGAGACGACCAGAGGACGATGGATCCTGATGTCAACTCCTCCTGGATTTTTACCAGAACTTGTTAGCCTGATTGCAGCTCTATGATAGCTTGCTGTTAAATCTTTTCCTTATAAGTGACCCTATTAAGAATCAGAGATCCAAACAGTGTTGCAACTGACTCTACCACGGTGAGGAAAGGTTCAATTTTAGGGGCGCGGGGGGGGGGTTCTGATTAGAAACAGGTGCATGTCTTTGAATGTGTCACCTGAGGTAAACTCTCTTTACTTTTTCGTTGTTATCGTATCCCATTCTTCACATGAATATTAATGACTAAAAAAAAAAAACAAATAAATATTCATTTCAAAGAAAATGTCTGCAAGCAAAACTTTTGCTTAGACAACAAAAACAATAAAAACACCAACAAAATTAACAGTAAAAAATAACTTCTATCTTAAAAGTTCTTAACCTTCATAAAAAAGATGTGTTTGAAGTCTGTTTTTGTTGGTTTCGTTTTAATATTAACTTTGACGGCTATAAAATTACAGGAAAGTATGTCGACTTTACAACTATAATTGTATGTGTGTGGTATTGATGTTTATGATGGTATATATATATTACAACGAGCACTTTCTCTTTCCTGTATTTTAATTAAACTAGTAATTTCACTGTTACATTGAAATACACTCAGCTCTTTAGACTATTGTTCTAATCTCCTTTAAATATATATATATATATATATATATATATATATATATATATATATATATATATCAGTAAGGTATGTGAATATATTTATATGCATTGGATTATATCCTAAACTAATGAACAGATCTTTATTAATTTTGGAATATATAATTTATGCAACATGGTAAGTATTATGGGCACATTATTACTATTTATTTATTGTAAATTTTAATATTTGGGGTTTGTGCGTACCCTTAATCACGCTGGTCTCTAAAAACGTTTTAAAATGTGTTCAATACAAAACTTGAATATAGAAATTATTGCTCTACATCAAATCTTTAATTATATTAAATAATGCATGTTTAACAGGACCGTTAATGTGTGGTTCGTAAAATCTGGAACACTTAAACTTCACATTATCAATTATAGAATATATATTCTAGGTAAAAGGGTAAGTAACATGAGGATATGATACTTTTTTTGTGTGTGTGAACTTTACTATTAAAGGAGGTGTCCCCCCACTCCCCAATATAAGAAAAACATTCAAATTTAAAACTAATGTTGCATTTATTGCTTATACTCTTTCTAGTGTGGTATTCTCTCTCTCTCTCTCTCTCTCTCTCTCTCTCTATATATATATATATATATATATATATATATATATATATGATTAGTTTTTTTTTTTTTTTTTGGAAAAGGAATTCCAGCAGAGTGCTCAATTAAAAGGAAAATCCAAATTGTAAGAGCGTATTTATATTTTGTGTACAGAAAGTTGTTAGTTGAGACAGATCATTGGTACCGTCGGTTTCAAGCCCGATAATAAGGCCCGTTTAAGGTATCAAGCTCTCTTCAGCCAATATTCGTCTATATTGGCTGAAATTTCAAGATACAAAAAACCTTATTTTTTTTCGTATCTTGAAATTTCAGTTTTCAAGGGTAATTTCTTGGCCTGAAGATGTAATCTTCCCAGCAACGGGTGATTACAGAAACATGTATGCACATATGTAGCCATCAATGTTTGTAGAAATAAATTTAATATACCTGCTCTGTTTACTCATTTTGAGCACTTTTTGGTAGACAAATGTTGTTTCATTGGATACACTTCCATGGAAACTAAACTCGACTGCCATAATATATATATATATATATATATATATATATATATATATATATATATATATATATATATATATATATATATAGCGATTAAGCTACACTGAATATTCCGCGTTTCATCCACTCTAGGATTCTTCAGGCTTATGTAGAATATTCAGTGTAGCTTAATCGCCATATATATTTTATAAATTATTAACTAGCTCTACCTATATATTGAGCACTTTTGAAGTAAATACTTAAAGTTTACGCATAAATTTATACTTTTGTATATTAATTTTATGTGAGTAAATGAAGTAGTTATATATATATATATATATATATTAAGAATAATGTTCTTGAATGTGAAGCACCGTCTGTCAAATAAAAGGCGGCCAGCTGGACTTGTGTGAAATCGCTCAATCACTATAGTGAGAATATGTGTGTGTGAGAGGGCACCATTCAGCCTCTATATGCTCAACGAATTTTTTATCTATAAATATGGAATTTGATATATAGGGTGTTCAAACATGTGGTAAACCTTTTAATCGGCTTTCATTCGGGGGGGGGGAGCTGCTAAGTGGTCAACATTTAAAAAAAAAATGGTACTTAGGGTGATCAGATTGTTATCTGTTTGTCAGTCCTTTCATGACTACGCATGCTTGATTCGTTCACGTTATGTTAAGAATAAGTTGGTTAGAAAACAGAAGTGTGTTAAGGATAAGTTGGTTAGAAAACAGAAGTGTGAAGCTGGCATAATACTCACATGTATAGATCTCAGTTAAGTTCCATTTTTTACTTCATCCTTTTACAGAAATTTTACTTTACGTTTAATAAAGAGCAATGCCGGGTAAATCTTCAAGTATATATATATATATATATATATATATATATATAATATATATATATATATATATAATATATATATATATATATATAAAGTAAGAATTTGTATGTCCAGACACTTCTCAACCTAAACAATCAGCTAGTTTTTTATTTAGAGACTTGGAAGTTGGTATATAGGGTATTCAGGCATGTTAAAATCTTTATAATTGGTTTTGAAATGGAGAAAACGGCGGATAAGGGGTCAAAATCGAAAAATTGTTACTTGGGAGTCGTCGAATTTTTATCTGTTTGTCAACTGTTTCATGAATGCGCATGCGCGGCTGTGAAACATGACAGTTTTTATGCTGAGAATAAGTAGGCTTGAAAACACTTTCTAAAGATCGTTTCAAACTAGTTTAATGGTTATATTACTTGTCTCACTGTCTTTATGGTTTGAATTGTTTCGAAGAAAATCATAGTACTCACATGCACATGTCTCAGTTTCTGTATTGATAAAAATATAATATTTATGCGTATTTTATGAGCATGCAATGGCGGGCGACCTGCTAGTATATATATATATATATATAAAATAAAAATTACAATTAAATTTACCAAAATGATCCAAGATGGTTAAACTAAAGTATATTATAAATATTAAAGCATTAATATTTATAAAGTAATCTCAACCAGATGTAAAAGCTCAATAAAACCAAATATGAGATAGAGCTTATAATAAGAACAAATAGTTAATAAAACATGTTTAAAAACACTTTGAAAAAGAGTTAAAAACATATTTAATCTGAAAAGGAAACACTTAATAAGTGGATAGTCCTTAATCTGCAGAGTTTCGAAGAAATACTTTCCTTCTCATAAGAGGGTAGGAATTAACAAAATGCGGGGTCGGATTTTGCATACAAAAGTATTTGATGAAACTGCAAGTAAGTAAAAGATCTTACTTGATAACAAAAAGTGAAGCAGAGGGAACATTGTGAAGAAAAAGGTGATTTCATGTTAATGGATAGTCAGGTGAAAGGAAAAGCATCCAATGACGGTAAAATCCAAAAATGTGAATCCATGAAAGTTAGTTTAATTTTCCATTCGCACAATAAAAGTCAAGGAAATTGCGTAATTGGAAGATGGTCCAAAATAATCCAAGAGGCCGAAATCCGCGAAATAATTCACTAATATGTACAAGGAAAATTGACAGAGTTATTGCGTAGGGAAATGTACACACACAGACACACAGATACACACAGAGTCAGACACTTTCACTTTTAAAATGTATGCTAATTTGGATTTAATTTATTGGTTTGAAAATATAGGTTCTTTTTAACTAATTGTCATAAAATTTTAACTATAGAGCAGTGTTATAATCTTCTAAAATCCTGCGAATTTTTATATAGTTTCGGTCCATAGAAACAAAGATATGAGCATTTTTGTATTCAATTTGGCAACGAGTACACACACACACACACACACACACACACACACACACACACATAGATATACAATTTTTGGGGCAATTTTATAAGTTCGAAATCTCAGCAACTACTGATCAGAATTTAACAAATGAAGGCTCGTTAGAAAGGTAATGACCTCAATTTTGTAGTGGGTTATGTGACATTTGCCCTTAAGGTCGCACATTACTGTTTCAAGAATGGAGGGACACTTTTCTATATTAATTTAATGTAAAATGAGTAGCCATCTTATGTCCACCTTGGCTAAAAGTGGATGTTCATTTTACGTTAAATGCATATAGAAAAGTGATCTCCCACTTTATAATTTATTCATATCTTGGAAACTACTAGTTTCCTGGGATTTTCGTTTTCAACACCCTTGAAAACCTATAATAGTGGTAATTTTAAAGGATTTTACGTGGGTGGAAAGATACAGCACCTTTATTAATACTTCATTTGTTTTCCTAGACTTTTACAAAAATATCTCATATTTCGACAAAAATCTGGCCTTGATTGAGGGGAGACAAAAACTTGTTGATATGGTTTCAAATGATCTGTAATAACAGCAAGGGGAGACTTGATTCTAAATATTTCTCATATGTTATATCTCCCTCTTTGGTTTTCATACATAAAGTCAATTTTACAGTGTATAAGGATTATTTGATACTGGAGATATTCATAATCGTACTCTATTTCCATAAGAAGGGAGATATAACATGCGAGAAATATTTGGAATCAAGTCTCCCCTTACTGTTATTTCAGATCATTTGAAACCATAGCAGTAAGTTTTTGTCTCCCCTCTATCAAGGCTAGAGGTTTGGGGGAAATATATATACACACACACACACATATATATATATACACACACACACACACACACACACATATATATACACACACACACACACACATATATATATATATATATATATATATATATATATATATATATATATATATATATATACACACAACATAATCTCTCTTACACACTAGTTCCAATCAAATCACCAAAGTTAAGCAACGCTGAGCCTGGCCAAAATGAGTGACCATTTGGGAATTCCAGGTGCTGTATTCAACATCTCTACAGATGATTGCCGTCTCGTTTCATGTTCCGCATCGAATAGCCTCTCAAATGTCCTCAGCTGGCTTTGAAGGCCGACAGCTGGTTTACAAGGACGATAACAGACACAAAAGTGAAAATCGTAACAGGTTTGATTTGATCCGGATAAGGAATATTGTTTGGTGCACAATCATATGCCTTTTCAGTCCAGATGCAGGCCTGCATACCTTACTGCATACAACACACACTGTTCTGTTAGGTTAGTGTAGAACACTGGATGACAAGGTGAAATTTCTTGTGATTTACATCGCTTGCCTTTGAAAGAATAACACGTCCACACATTTGGAATATCCTGACACAGAGGTACACACATCTAAATATCTTTATTTAAGTAAACATTGTAATAAGTAACGAAATTCTTTGGCTTAATCATACTTTTTTACTGTTTTATTTATTTAATGATCTTTCTCTTTCTCTCCGTTTCTCTCTCTTTCTTTATATATATATATATATATATATATATATATATATATATATATATATATATATATAGAGAGAGAGAGAGAGAGAGAGAGAGAGAGTTGTTATTGTTGTTTTTTTCAAGCGATAAATACGGTTAATATTGGCTCCGCCTCGAAGCTCAGTTTTCTTTTTTATTTACTTAGAAAGTCGCCCTTTAATTTGTTTGGACATATATAACATTTTTATTTATTTATTATTTTTAAAAACAGTAATCTACGTACACGCGTGTTTCGAGGTAATTACCTCTCGTCAGCGTAGTTCAACTGTTTCTAGGGATATATATATATATATATATATATATATATATATATATATATATATATATTTCTCTTAATCTGTCTCTCAGAACGTTCATCTTTTTTCTCCGAAAGTACTGAGCCGATCTCATTGAAAGTTTGTATGAACCTTTGTATTGATAATATGCAATATCCAAGTATTATGGTATATGTTCATTTTGCAGTTTAGGATTAATAAAGATTAGTATTTCATGCAAAAATAAGCACAGATTTAATCAATTTGGCATAAAGCCTAACTTTATATCAGCAGATATACCTTTTGTCTATTTTTTACAGGTAAAATGCTTATATATATATATATATATCCTACATACATACTTACTTAGGATATACATACATACATACTTAGGGATCTGATAGGGATAATGAAAATATATAAGCTCTATCACTCTTATTGAGAACTGTCTCCTATGAATATAGCAACTAATACAACATTATTAATTTAATTATAAACATTGAGGAGTTAGGAAGTGCCTCTACATTGGAGTCTATTTCATTAATCGGCATTTGTGTTGACAAAATTTAAACATGGCACATGAAGCACGCAGCCTGTACCCGTCACCATCATGGACATATTTCTCCTCAGAAAGGTCTGCAACTAAAAACATATCTCGGTGATGGGACTATGACATTTCAAAGTTGAAGCCACTTGCTTCCGTCTGTCATCTAATTTGAGAAAGTGGTTGCCAGCACTTTGCCATGTCAGATTGGAAGCCTCTCCATGGGCGAATCTTGGGAATAATGGCAAACATGTTATTTTATGGATATGCCAGATTTAATATGACTTGGTATCGCAGCGCGGCGTCAATCGGACTGAAACCTTCAGCATTATGTTTTATTGCTTGGTGCAACACGCATCGTCTTGTTGGCAGGAGAGGAGAAGCCACAGACACCAGTTGTATGTATTCCATTTTAAGCTGAACGAGAAGAATCAATGACTCTTGTCGTCAGGATTTTCATATCTTGAAGATAAACTATCGAATTTGGTGCAATCTTCTAGCATTAAACTGATTACGCACTTAGAGATTCTCGAGATGTAAGGTGTCCATAAAAACGTAAATAGGATTTCAAATAAACATAAGAGCTCGTAGATTTAAAAGTTTTGAAATGTTTTGATTCCTTTATCTTGGTTTCGACTATTTTTACAATATACATACATATATATATATATATATATATATATATATATATATATATATATATATATATATATATACACTGTAGAATCCCAGAAGACGGTGGCCTTAGGATACGGTTTTTTTCAAGTTATAATGTGGAATATGATGTTTTTCTGGACCCTGATTACAGTATTATTTATATCGTTATTTGATTATATGCATGTATATTATATACTGGACTGTATTTTGTTACTAATTTTTAATGCCGTATCCCGCGGTTCTACTACACACATATATATATATATATATATATATATATATATATATATATATATATATAACCTTTGACGAACATCGAACGTAGTATCAAAATTAATTGCTGAGGGTTTAGGGTTTTTTTTGTTTTCAATTAATTATGACACTACATTCGGTGTTCTTCAAAAGTGTTATAAAATTATGTTTCCATAAAAATCTCTTATATATATATATATATATATATATATATATATATATATATATATATATATATATTTGTAGTCATCGACATACAGTACTGTTTCGTTTTGTCCTTCTTTCTCTCAAGTTTATTCTTATCACTTCCCCTTTTTGTGTTTTCCTTCACCATCTCCTGTGAACTAGCCTGCTACCTCAACTGTTCTACATCTACTAATCCAAGAAGTTTCATCTATTCTTTCAATATGGCCATACCATCGAAGTCTCATGTTCTGCACACATCTCCCTATACTGTTCAGATTTAATCTTCCTTTAAATTCAACAGTAATAAGCCGGTCTTTACATTACACGTCCAATGCATCATTACTCTGGTCAGATTTCTCGTTCATGCAATAAAAAATAAAATTGATTTAAATTTAGATTTAAGGAAATTGTTTTTAATTTAATTGAAGATTGATGTAATTAAAAAAATATAAAAATTAATTCTTCGAATCAAACATTTAAAGAACGTAAACAATCAATGTAATTCGATACGATTACAATAAAACTCCACATTTGTTTGTTTTTCAGGTTCCTCATTATAAAACTCGTTTTATCGCAACAAATAAAAAAACTCTTCTTTTTTTTTCGTGTACATAGCGGCAGGCGGAACTTTCACAAGGACTTTCAACCTGTGAAACACATTACCATAGGATAGCTACTCTGTAGATTACAGTGTCAAGAGAGGTTGTCAACAACCGGCCCCACAACTATTTGAACTTGGTCCTGACAATCATTCTGCCTTTATAACTTTTGTCCTTAAGTGGCATCTGGCCTTGATAAGTGATGAGCATTTAGCATTTAAGATGGAAACAGGAGTTCTTTAGGAGAATCCGTTGCTCCTTTTCTACTCATAATTGTTCTCGATTATGCGCTCCGCACATCAATCACCAGTAGTGATGGTCTTACTTTGAAACAACGCCGTAGCAGTAGGCACCTTGCTCAAATACTAGCGGACTTGGACCATGCTGATGACATTGCACTCCTTGAGGATTGTATTGAGTCTGCCAAGGATCTTCTGAAATGAGTCGAGAACGCTTGTCAAGACGTTAGGCTGTATCTCAATGCTCCTAAAACAAAGTACATGCATCTAAGTCGATCTTCTAACGCACCGTTGCTTTCACTGGATGGATCAGAAATTGACTGTGTTGGCAACTTCAAATACCTGAGAAGCTATTCCGAAAGCGAACAGGATCGCGCTAGCATGGAGTGCATTTCATTCGATAGAGAAAGTATGGAAGTCTCCAATCAAGAAAGAAACCAAGACCAAGGTCTTCAAAGCCTGCATAGAATCAATCCTTCTGTATGGTTCATAATCATGGACGCTAAGCGTATCACGCGGAAAACATCTTCATAGTAAATATACAAGAATGCTTCGACTAGCCTGCGACATATCCTGTAAAAGTCACCCAACAAACAAGTCGTTGTATTGTTCCCTATCTCGTGTTTCCAATATTGTGAGACAGAGACGTCTTGCACCTACCGGTTATATTAGTCGCCATTATGAAGACGCAAAAAGGATAGTTGGACGTCCATGTGTAACACTGAAATCCATTATTGAAGAGGAAACTGGTCTGGCACGAACTGAGCTGGTTGCTGCAATGGCCGATCGAAAACTCTGGCAATTGGAATTTGTTCACGTTTCACCTGCATCTACTGGCATTGGATGAAACAACAACAACAACAACAACAACAACAACATTACTGAGATACACACTATAAGCATTAGATTAAAATAAGCAATAAATTTGGATTTAATAGTTTTCCAAGTCTCAAATTTTTTCGTTCCTATTCCGATAGTTGATAACGAAGGGTACACTTAATGTCCTCAAATAGCGATCACAACTAATGAAATCCTCACGTTCCTCATAAAATGCTATTGATTCTGATGAAGACCTTCTTGTTACCATATCAATATTTAAAAGTAACAAACACCATCTTTTTTTTTAGTGCTTAGAAAATCGATGGCATAACTTAAAAATTATGTTTTAATATATAAAGGAATCTGTTATAATAACATTCTATTACTAGTCTCGTTTCCTTTTATTCCTTTGCTTGGCTTGTACTGATCATATTTAATCACCTGTATTTTATTCTGTTACCACAAACAAAAAGTACCAACATTCACACAATGCTGATCGGATTCCTCATTTTGGCTTTCATAGGAGATCCTACCGATTAATACGTTTTTGTTTATTCATTTATTATTTATTTTTTTGCGGACTGATATCCTCGTCTTCATAATCGCTGTTGTTTCACTATGTTTCGTCAAACTCTACATCTGGCCTTCTTCAGGCGGTTAGCCACGACGTGATAGGAATTCTGAGTTTTGTAGCTGTATCCTTCAGTAATTACTGCCTTCCATAGTTGTTGTATCACCATGTTTTGGTCAACTAATCCTTTGGCCTGCTTTGGGTAGGAGTGAAATCGCTATTTTCAGACAATGCTTACTTAGAATCGTATAAACTCAACACCTCTATCTACTGTGCCATGGGCCTCGAAGAACAATCAAGGTTAGATTTTATGGTTTTATAAATCCAGTTTTGTGTCCTTATCTGGACTTCCATTGTCGGGTCCGTAAAGAAAGGTTATTATATATTTTCATTATTTTTTAAAAATCCTTTTAGGATGAGTCTTCATAATTAGTTTATTCATTTTTTTTTTTTTTGCAGGCTGTTATGCTCATCTTTATAATTGTTTCACCACATTTCGCACAAGAAAAGCTTCACGGCTTTTGTTGTTTTTGTTTGGTGTCTTTCTTTTTAATAGTTTTGTTATTATATATAGCAACAACATGCCCAGGCTTATTTTACTTGTGCTTCTCTCATATGAATAGTGTTTACGAATCTCATATGTGTGCACTAGTGTACAATTTTACATAGTGTATGTCTTAGATGTTTAGAATACAGAACGTTGAGCAGTATTTGTTTCAATGTCCTAGAGCTCCAAACCAAGCATTCCGAACGTATGATTATGGGACGTCTTTATTTTATTACTGACAGGCCACCTGGCGTTGCCCGGTCGTAACATAAAAAGATTATATTTTAATTAATGCAGAATTTTTATTTATTATAAATAGAAATAGCGTATGTATTAAACGTAACGTTAAATTCCTTTAAACAAAAATGAAGTAAAAAAAAACGGAAAAAACTAAGACATGCAAGTATTGTTTTTTCTAAGCAGGTCACTTCTTGTAAGTAAAAAAACAAAAACAAACTTGAACTGAGAAAACAAAACCTAAAGACAATGAGTCACATACGATAAGCATTATAGCAATTTGACATGATCTTTAAAAAGTGTTTTCAACCCTATTTATTCTAAACATAAGTAATCTGTCGTTTGAACAATTCACGCATGCACATTCATGAAACAGTTGACTAACAGATAAAAATCCGATGACCTCCCCCCCACGTGCCAAATTTTCAATTTCGACCGCTTAGCAGCCCTTTTTCCGGATGAAAACCAATTAAAAAGTTTTTTACATGACTGAATACCATATATACCAACTTTGAAATCTGTAGATCAAAAATTCGTTCAGTGTATAGGTAGAGAAATATCCTCACATACACACACACATTCTCACTTTTATAGATATATAGATTTAAACATATAGAGCATAATCAATAACAATTAGTTATCGAGTTTCTAAATTCCCTACAGAAAGATTCATATTAACCTAAAATGCTACAAACTAAAGTGATGTTTTAATATATACCAACATACATATATACACATCTAGAAATCAAAATGTCTTAGAAAATGAATGCATTTTATTTATTCTGTAATTTATGATTTTCAATATACAGTGAAATATTCAAACGAAACAATTCGACTGCGATGAGCTGTCAAAAAGTCAATATAATCGCTCATATTTTAAAACAGAATTATGATGTAAAAAAAAAATGAATAAAATTTGAATTGTGAATCGGTAGAGTCAAAACGATTCAAGCAGCCATCATAAATTTGGTTATGCCGCCTTAATCGGCACAAAACAATTCTTAGTTTTTGCAGAAGAATTCCAGAGATACGCTTCATATCTAGCAAAATTTAATTGAAATGGAAAAATTATGTGTTACAGTGTATCAAAACTTCATATATGTATATATATAACTCTCTCTCTATATATATAATGGTTGATATGCCGAAAAATAAAGCAAACAGTATGTTTATAGTGCAAGCACCATTAATGAATCAGTTTAGTTCTTACTGAGTTTAAAAAAAAAAACAGAAAAAAACAGAAAATTAAAATTCTTAATATCGATTGTAAAATCTATTCTTTTTAAAGATGGTGTTAATTTAGCTTAGTTAAAACAGTTTCATCTTTTAAATCTGTATCATGGCATTTACCGGATTCTTAAAAGACAATATAGAATCATTTTATGACCAAAGACATTCTCTAAAGTTTGTATCTCTTTCAAGTGCTACTTTGATGTAAGAATTCTTATCTTGAAGTTTCAGGAGATGTTCCGCTTTTCATGTGATTAGAATTATTCTAAACCAATAAATGGTTTTCAGTTTGGCAAAGATAAGCGCTAGGAAGACAAAGAGATTTTTGGAATCAATCAACTTAAAGAAAGGCCAGCATACAAAGTTGTATACACGTGCTCTACATATAAAGACTGATTTTCGATAACTGGAAAAATACAGTATAAAATTCAGTACCGGATTTACATATAGAATAGGAAGGTCGTAACTTGGACCATAGAATGTATGGAGATCTCTAGTCAAGGTGTATAATGTAGGCCTTTCTTACGCATGTTGGATCAACATGCTGTAGCCCCTATTAACTGGAATCCCTACGAAGACAGAATTAGACACAAGGTCGGTTTTTAGTTGGGAAAAAATTTAGCTCTCTAAAAAGATGCTGTCTGGATTTGGGCAAAATAAAAATTGCTTCAATCTAGAGAGATTTTTTTCAACACTGACAGGGTACAAAGCATATGAAGTGAAATATCGGAACAGATACTACTCTTAATTATTCATTTGTAAAAAAGTATATAAACGTTATTTCTTGTACTAATTAGACACAAGGCCATCAAAAGTGGGAGTTGTCATGGTAATAGCATTTAATCTCTTTTTGTTGTACTATTTGATTATTCTACTCTTTGTAAGAACCGTCGCAGTCACAAAAATACTCCCTTCTCCTCCTCCCTCCTCAGAATGGAACGTAAGCATGAATACTCCTTAATTGCTCGTCCTAGTATTTGTTTTAAATTAAATCTTTACCAACGTTACACTAAAACGCAGAAAACGTTGACACTGTACAGAATAACATACAGAAACCAGTGTCTGCTGAAGCTATATATTTTTCCAGAGCAGCAGGAGGTATGGGTCTCTCAGAAGTTGATAATCAGCATCGTGCCACTATTATGAGCACCGGGCAATGTCTGATGAGCTCCCAAAATCCAAAGATCAAAATAGTACATCATCATCACAAAATAAGAACCAGCAGAACAATCTCATCACGAAATTGGCCAAACATTTTGGAAAATACTGTCTTACCAATGAAACAGAATCAGAAAACAAGTTTTCAATGGAAATAGCTCAAAAGAGTTCCCAAAAATATAACAAGAACTTCCATTGCAAAAATCTGGAAGAATAGGCCTACCGACAGCATGCTAATTATTTTCTAGGTGAATTCACTCAGGACCTATATAGATAAAGAAGGCCCTGGTAGACTGGCTTAAAATAAGATCGCTCCATTGTGATCAGGAGAAGATTATGATGGTTGTCCAAGATTAAAACTAATGAGCAGTGCTTTTAAAAAGATGCAAGTTCTGTCACACAGATGTAGAAAGTGTGAGCCACCTGACATCCAGCTGTAAGGTTCTGCTGGGAGACAGCTATTATACAAAAATTACCTGGCGAATATACTCGGTGAATCAAGTTCAAGAGATTTTCAAACAATTGCACTTAAAAGAATGGTTAGAATCTTTAAAAGACCTCTCGGTTGGAATATATGAGATAGCGGGTGAATATCTGGCATCTGTTAGGATGACCCATCCTCAGCTTGAACGAATTGATAACAAAATTGTAAAAAGAGGAAGACGCCTTTTATTATTCACCGTCTCAATATAATATCACATTTACTCACGGGGCGATCTTATTTAAAATATCCCCCCAAATATTACAAATACTACACTTTGATCTTAGTCAAAGCGTCAAAAACGATCACATATTGATCAACCAATATGGCGATGTAACAATAATTCATTATTTTTCTCTGCTATGAACACTTCTTAATTGTACATGCTCAAAATCTTCATGAGGATGAAGTCCGGCCATGTTGAGATCTTAGTGCAGAGTATCTAACCATTTTTATTTCGGTCGTTTTTTTTGGCTTTGTTTTCCCACAGAGGCCTACATTTTGAATCTCGTTTTCGTGATATGACAATAATTAGAAACAACAATCACTTTTATAAGCAAACATACACGTAATAAAACCACATTCAGTTTGTTTCCTGTCAAAGTCTTTACTTTAAAATAATAATAAATAAATTTATATACTTTTTAAAAACAGTTTTTTTTTCAATGTTGGTAATAAAATCTTGTACACGTTATTTTAATGAATTACGTACGGTTCATCGTCTCTTGTAGTATGTATGCATTGTTTTACGGTTTTTCTATGAGTCTCTCTAGATAAATAATCTTGGTAGGAAGTTTATCACTCTGCTAATGCATGCTGAGAATTTCACATTTTGTTGTCGTTTTTTTCTTTTTTGAAAAATGTATTTATTTTTATTTCAACTATTATTACTTATTTTATTGCATCATTTTATTTTAATACCTACAACGTAATACTAATCTGTAAAAAAAAGAAAAAGAAAAAGAGAAACAAATAAATTGCATATATCCACGTTTTAACGGATATTTGCAAAATCAGTCATCAATAAATATATACAAAACTGAAGTTAGTTTTATTTCGATTATTCAGACTACTGTTATTATTTGGAGTGTTATTCTAACAACGTTTCGACTGATGTAACCTACGATCTCCTGCATGTGTACCTAGTCGAACTCAGGAATCTTTCTATCAAACTTGGGAATCTTTCTGTCAAACCCTTTATTTAATCCACAGGGATAGCATGCTCTCGTTCCGACAGACATGATTTGTTAGAAGTCTTAAGTAATTTTGTTTTTTACATGGAGGTCACCACTTATCAAGGCCCAATGGCCACTCGGCGATAAGGGTTATTGTGTGTACATCAATGGGATAGTGTAGCAATAGTATTGGAGAATTGATAAGGTGTCATTACTTAGGGGGCGGTTCATCAGGAATTTGTTTGTGTTGGACTTGAAGACATCCCGGTTGAAGTCGGGAGGGAAACACGCAAGCGGAACAGAGTTCCACAGGCGTGCAGTTCTAAGAAAGAAGCTTAAATCGTTTTGATTTAGGCACAGATAAGGATTGGGGAAAGTTTTTGACAGTGGTTTCAGCTAGTCGGGTGTTTTTTGAAAAAGATTGGCGTGGGGGACCAGAGAATGGAGCTCAGACGAGCACTTGCCATGGAAATAACGATAGAACAAAGACAGGCTCGCTACGTCTCTTCGGTGAGAAAGAGGTTGCAGGGTAGAGAAAAAGCACCCCCCACCAAGCCACGAAGTCTATTTTGTACTCTGTCAAAGCAGGATAGGCTGTTTTTAGCAGCTCCCGCCTAGATGTGGCAGCAGTACTCCATCTTTGGACGTACTTGGCTCTTATATAGATAGAGAATTGCATCATTAGTGAGATATCTTCTGGAGCGGTAGAAGGATCCCACCATTTTCCCAGCGACCTTGGTCACAGACTTGATGTAATTCGCTATTGTATTCTAAGTATCGTCTGCACTGAAGTTATGCAACTATAAATGCATAAATCTCGCAATCCAAAATGAAAAATATTGTCTTTAGTTAATTTGGCTGCTCTTTAATGACGATCACATATCGATAAACAAAAAATAATTAAATAAATGAATAAAGAGACGCAGTATTCCAAAACAAAATGAGAAAGAAGAGAGGTGTTTACCCCAAAAATGCCCTTTTAAAGAAATTGTTTGGGCAAGGAAGAAAATATAGGCATACAACGAAATAAAAAAAAATAATAATTAAAGATTACGATTGTGGATTGATTCTTTTGGTTATTGGAATGCAACCAATCAGTATATATGATCTGAAGCCAGAAACATAACTTCACTGAGCTTAAATAATTTGGATGATATTATAACGTTAATATATATATATATATAGTAGAGATTTAGAAGGCTATCACAATGCGAGGAATGAGATATAGTCCGTGTTGGTGAGAGAAGACGAAAACAAGTGGCAATTTACAAATCAATAAGTACATACATATATGTCTATACATATATTTATTCAGTTGTATTAAATACAAATATCTTACTTGTTATGTCTGTGACAATATCCATAATATATTTCGGGGAAAAATTGTGTATATGTATATTCGTATACACGTGCATGTATGTATATTTATGCATATGTATATTTATATATCTGTGTGCGTATATATGTGCATGCGTGTGTGCATGTATATGTATGTATGTGCATATATGTATATAAAAATAAAATAAATAAATCAACTAAAACAAAAGACTTAATATCATAACTGCTGCTACCATCAAACAGACTACAGAGATACTTCAATTACCGGCATAACCATATATATATATATATATATATATATATATATATATATATATATAAAACAAGAGAAAAAAAAACGAAAACTAATTAGTAGACAAACCTAGGAACAATGATCAAACCCACCAAGCTAGCACCTAAAGGGCCACTCGTAGCAGAAGGATAAGTAAACTTACTTTAATTAAGTAAACAAATAAATTAAATTACGATAGCCCTTTAACTTGAAATACTCAATATATACAAATATCGTTAACTTACTAGTTAACCCGTGCAAGCTTGCTAGCGACTTGTGTGACCTAGATACACCAGGTCATTCCACTGAAAAAGCAAGAACGTAAATAATTTAAACAAATAAATGAATAATACATAGTAGCAGAAAAATAAAGACAACGAAATAGACATAGAATATACAAAATAAAAAAGCTCACGCAAAAGCAACAAGTTATAAACTGAAAAAATATATATATATATACAAAAAAAAATTATAAAAAAAGGAACAAAAACATGTTAATTACCTAAAACACGCAATATATTGACGGAACGATGAGTTTTTTCCTCTTTCAAATGTTTGTCTTTACTTTTATAAGCATAAAGTGTATGTAGTTGTAGCGTCGAAGAATTTTTTTCCGAATGAATTTCAAATCAGAGAGCTAAATGAAGGCGACATTTTGACTACACTTCGAATGTGTAAATTTGACCTCTTGTGAACTTTAGCGTGACCACTCTTTTTTCAACAGGATATTCCAACAGTCTCACAGCTAGAGATGAAAAAATTTACAAATGATGAGACATAGGTCATTCTAAGTCACCGCATATTTGAGGGTCGTAAAATAAATGAGTTTTTCCCGTTCCTTTATTCAAAGAAATTTTATCGACTGGCGGGCGAGTGATTTACGACTTTTAGTCGCCCAAGAAATTTTCGTGTAAAGTCTCAAAGGCTATATATATATATATATATATATATATATATATATATATATATATATATATATGCATATATATATATGCATATATATATATATATATGCATATATATATATGCATATATATATATGCATATATATATATATATGCATATATATATATGCATATATATATATATATATATATATGCATATATATATACATATATATATACATATATATATCTATATACTTTTTAATATATATATATATACATATATATTTACACACACACATATATACATATACACACACATATATACGCATATATACAAATATTTATATATATATATATATATATATGCGTGTGTGACCATGTCTGTCTCTGTGGAACAATCTCTACCAAGCTACTCTATAAATTTATTTACAAACTTGCAACCTATATATAGAAAATTTGGACATGTCGAACATATTCCAGTTGACTTTTTAGCTAGTAAAAATAGCTTCTAAGGGGTCAAAATTGAAAAAAAGAAATGGAACGTAGCTGACGTAAGTGGGCTAAAAATGTTCTAAGCATGCACAAATATATTTTTATTTAACAACGTTATTTTTAAAGTTTTGATATGCATATGGACTTGTACAGATTGTAACAAACAACGCTGGAGAGCTACAAGTTTTGGTTTCATTTCTAGGTTATTGGACCAAAGTCATATTTAATTTTTCTTTTTTTTTAAGTTTTTGAAATCAATAATATATGTTGGGTACAATATAAGAGATTCAATAGAAAATTGGCTGTATAAAAATAAATACAAAATCTGCATGAATTAAAATATCATAATTAGGCGTAGTTTACGACTGGACAATGCTGGACGGCCTGCTAGTTCTATATAACTGCAGGAATTATATATGATGTGTAAAAGAACCATAATGAAGCAGTGAAATGAGATGGTTTCGAGTACAGAAGACAAATGTAATTGAAGATTCATGCTCGTAAATGTTCAAATTGGTGACCATTATTGTCAAGACAATGCTGATAACGCACCCCAAAAGACAGCGTGTTAGCGACGGTTAAAATGTGAGTACATTTTTTTGATACATCTCATATATATATATATATATATATATATATATATATATATATATATATATATATATATATATATATATATATATATGGCGATTAAGCTACACTGACTATTCCGCGTTTCATCCACTCTAGGACTCCTCAGGTTTATGCGCGAATTCTGTAGTTGTTTATCGTTTTTATATAAATATATTTTATATAAACACGATAAACAGCCACAGAATTCGCGCATAAGCCTGAGGAGTCCTAGAGTGGTTGAAACGCGGAATATTCAGTGTAGCTTAATCACCATATATATTTTATAAATTACTAACTAGCTCTATCTATGTATTTAGCACTTTTGAAGTAAATACTTAAAGTTTACGCATAAATCTATACTTTCGTATATTAATTTTATGTGAGTAAATTAAGTAGTTATACATATATATATAAATATATATATATATATATATATATATAAGAATTGTATGTCAACTGAATTAAAGGAATAAATTATAAGATGGTCAACATCATGAATTATGGAATATAACTTTTTGTCATTTATTCTCTATATTGCTCTGTAATTACATCGAGCTTCTTATATAAGGATTGGTATATAATAAGAAAATATATTTCCACAGAAATATATATATATATTTCTGTGGAAATATATCTTATTTCCTCATAATATATACCAATCCTTATTTAAGAAGCTCAATGTAATTACAGGGTAATATAATGAATGAATGACAAAAGTCTTTATTCCAATGTTCATGATGTTGACCGTCTTATAATTTATTTCTTTAATTCACTTGATATTTATAATTCTTGACAGTATCTGTTTTGTAGCGCAAAATCAATCATTTAATTATTATATCAACTTGTGAATCTATTTTGCCCTTTATTCAGCAGAGCAAAAAGCAACAATCAATCCGTCAAAAGGGAATAAAGTGCGTTTTGACATGATTAAAATCTGAAAGTTGGAAGAGAAGCTCTAAATACCTTATAATATGGTTTCATTACACCATTTTGAATTTTAGAAATAAAGTCACTAAACCCATCTATTCTACTAACAAGTTCTACTAATATGTTTCCATTACGCCATTATTCAGAATATCCCAAAATTGATTTAGCAATGCTCACGACTTCCGCTCGTGCAAACACTCCTGATTGTCATTGTATTCACCTGAAGTCGGCGTTTAACAGTTCTAAATTCCTTTCATTCCTGTGGTAATTTTTTGGTTGCCCTGAGGTAGAGGCTCAACAAATGAACAAAAGCTGATTTCATGGTTGGGTTCAAATCTCATGACCGGTTGGAACTGTCACCGTACACTGATGATTGCGTAAGCATGAAATACTAGTGTCTGTAGGTATTAATGAATAATTAATATTTAATTATATATATATCGTAAGAGAAGGATAACGCAAGCGACAAACATATGAAGGCAAGAAATTAAGAAATGTTCGTATTTGTTGTATTCTTGTTAAATAGACAATATTTGGAAAGCTAATTACAAATATGACTTTGTTGAACTTGATAGTTTTCGCTTAACGCCCTTATCGATCTCATCCTTCCTTATACCTACACACATATCGATTAAACCGACATTTATCGCACTTTCTGTCTGTGTACCTATTTACAATGCCTCCCTACATGACAAAGTTAGACACCAGGGTCGTTTTTTAACGTGAAAAAAATACAAAAATAAAAATTGTCTCAGTGGTGAAGGATTTCTCCTCCACTGAAAGAGAACGAGAAATGGAAGTGCCGCATCTGAAGAACAGATACTACACTTTGATCTTGGCCAAAAGAGTGTAAGAGTTCCGATTTTTATCAAAATTCTTGCAGTTTAACTAAATCTTGACGTTTCTGAATTTGACAGTGAAATGAGGATTAGTTATTCGTATTATTCGGATTCTTTGGACTACTGTTCTCATCTTGAGTCTGATTTTCACAACGTTTCGGTCAATGTAACATCCGGCCTTCTTCAGGTGTATCTTGTCGAACTCTAGAATGTTTCTGTCGAACTTGGGAATTTGGACGGAATTTCAAGTGGAACCCTTTATTTACTCCACGGGGGTAGCATGCACTTATTCCACAGTCATGATTGCAATTGTATTTTTCGGTTGAAATTGTATTGAATACTTGGAAAAATCAATTGTCAAAAGTGATATTCTCCTGAAGGTTGAAGGTTCAATTCTCAGTGTGGGGCACCAAAAATAGAATTGCGAATTACTTAGGACCTCTATCCAGTCATGGCTGATGGAACAAGAGTATGCTATCCCAGAGAAGTAAATAAAGGGTTCTGCTCGAAATTCTGTCCAAATTTCTGAGTTCGACAGAAACATTCCCGAGTTCAACAATATACACTTGAAGACGGTCGAAGGTTACATTGAGCGAAACGTTGTGAAAATTACACTCAAGATGAAAACAGTAGTGCAATGAATCCAAATAATATGAATAACTAAATCTTATATCCTCAAACATACATAGACAAATGTTTTGCACAAAAGTCGACAGACGGCGTGACAGTCTACATATTTCACGTTTACCGCGGCTTTTTCGTATAGCAATCATGAGAATTAGTAACGTAAAAGTTTCGGGATCTTATACTCTTCTATTAATTTTAATTCTCATTAGAACATTGGTAAATTTAAATAAATATCGAGAACTTTTAATTAAACAGATAAGGTATAAAATGTTAACAGAATCCAATTACTATTTTACTCATCTATAAATGAAAAAAATAATACAATATATATATATTCTTATTAAATATTATTATGCCCATGAAAAAATATATAAAATAATATAATATAAATAACCGCGTTTCGAAGGTGTTAATATCGCTAAAAAACGACAATAATAAATCTTATAATATATACTAGACTTTGGGATAATTGCGCCAAATCCGGGGGTAATTGTGCCAACTAAAAAAAGGGCTCTTTATATGTGTGGTTGCCAAAAGAGCACTTTTAGCTAGTTGACGCAATTACTCCAAAGTATGGTATGTATATATATATATATATATATATATATATATATATATATATATATATATAGTCATCCACATGCAGTACTGTTTCACTGCTCATCAGTGCTACTAGACAAAAAACTACCTCGTCAGGATCAAAACCCGATCGCCCAAACGATAGTTGGAGCTTCTAACTGTTGGCTTTTATGACTGCTGCTATGCTGTGTATATATATATATATACAAAGTAATTTATAATCACGTTTGGCACACCAGTTCCCGTAAGAACCACCGAAGTTAAGCAACAATGAGTCTGGCCAGTACTAGATGGGTGACAACTTGGGATTTCTAGGTGCTGTATGTGCTCTCTGCTTATCTTGGTGTTGTTTTCAGTCATCCTGAACTTGTCCTTGCCACTGGACTCAAGCAATGTCGATTCAGGAGAGGTGTGGTTGGGGCTTGCGCAACCCTTGCCACACAATTACATGTGCAGCTGTCCCAATAGGGGGTATCCTTTGTCTTTCGCGACTGAATGGAGGCATCGACAGTAAATTATAAAAATATATTTATGACAAAGGTTTCCTTGTTTCATCCCTGTAAATATTGTCAGGCTGAAATGTCCGATGATCGCTTACAGGGGATGAAACATGGATGCCTCACTGTAACTTCATGGCCATAAATATATTTTTATAACTTACTACCTATCTCTACTCATGTATAAAACGCTATTGAAGTAAATACTCAAAATCGATTAATAAAATATTACATCTTGTATCATTTTAGTGGTTGGTTGGTTGTTTTGGTTTACGGCATATCAACCCTTTTCAGGTTATTTAATGCCGAATCTGGTGATTTTGAAGAACGATTTTTTAATATAGTATATCTGTTTTTTAAGTCGTATTCTATTTAACCCATAGTTGGTACCCTAACAGGTGCTACCACTCCGGGTCAGAGTGGACCTGGGAGCAATGGCAATTAAAGGGTGGCTCCACACTCCCTAAGGCCTGCAAGCTGGGGCCCTCACCATCGGATATAGTTTAAGGTCATATCCAGGACCTCATTTTAGTGTATATATAATGTATGTATAATAGTATTTGCATTGTTGTTGTTTCCTAGACATTAATACTACTGCCTGCTTCCCTCCGGACTACAACTTGGATGTCTTCAAGTCTAATGTTAACAAATTCCTAATGAACCGCCCCCCTAATTAAACACTTCATAAAATCTCCTCACTAACGTGATGTACTTGCAATAACCCTTATCCCTGAGTGGCTTCCGGGCCTTGATAAGTGGTGATCACTGTGTAAAAAAAAAAAAAAAAAAAAAAGAAACTCCAGTGTTTAGTAAACAATGACCATAGAAGCAGATAGAAACATGTAACACATATGTAGCCAATAATACTTGTATAAATTTTTAAAAATTATATATATAGTTTTTATTTAACAATATATATATATATATATATATATATATATATATATATATATATATTTTTTTTTTTTTCAGAATAGTTTTTATTTAACAATCAGTTGTTATGGAAACGTGAGATTGTAAGGTTTACAAAATATTACTGGCAGTAATATTCTATAAGTTATCGCATCTAAACAAGAATTGGTTGATATGCAAGATAGAGCAAATAAATCAAATTGTAATTCAATGAATTTCAAAAAAACTCTCTGCAAATCCTCCTGCTACAGGACTTCTGGTAAATTTATTATTTTGACTTTGACTTTCTATGTCTCACTGACTTTAGCAAATTGGGTGCATACCTTTATAAGTATTTGCTAATATTTTCTGTCCTCTGATGAGATGGTAGACATCGAAACCCTATAGGTTAAGGAGATTAATTTTCTAAATCATTCTTTGTCTTGCTAAGAATAATAAAAATTCTTTGATATGAAACTCAACCACTTCATTTCATTTCAATGAGAGTTTTTTGAAATTCATTGAATTACAATTTGATATATATATTAGTGTTGGGACGATCAATCGGAATCAGAAAAATCGGAATTTTTTAGGGTATCGGAAAAATTTGTGCCTATTTTCCGATGCCTAAAAACGATTCCTTTAATTCTTGTTTTATTTAATTTTGTTAAACACAAAAATCTTCCACTGCCCGTAGTAATAATGAAATAATAAATATTTATTTATTTGAAACTACCAGTAAAACTAAAATCTTTAGATCATTCCCCAGAAGTCTGTTTTTACTTTTTAGAAAATATACGCACATTAAACGTGTGTTTTTATGGTTATTGGGAAAAATAACAACTTTGTAGCTAAATATTTAGAAATTTATAAAGAATCAGAATCGATAATTGTATCAGAATCGTGAATTTAGTGCAACACTGGTAATTGTATCGGAATCGGGATTAATATTGGAATCGTCCCATTACTAATATATATATATATATATATATATATATATATATATATATATATATATATAGTCATCCACAGACAGTTTTATTTTGTTGTATCAGAGCTTTTCAGTGTGGTTAGATAAACAACTGCCTCAAGCTTGGATCGAAACTCGACCACTCGATGACAATTGTCGTTTATAACCCTTATGCCATTGAGCTTCTGCTAAAGTAGGTCAAATCTGCACAAAATTTGGAATGGAACCCTTTATTTAATCTAATTTATTTAATCATAATTAATGCTCTCTTTCTGTTCTGAGTATAAAAATATATTGAACTAATCTGTTTACAGTAGATCAAATTAATCTCTATGTAGACAAGCTAAATGATAGGCTAGAGCGATATGTTGATATTAAAACTAGAAGCCAAAGAATGAGGAGTCAACATTTTGGATTTCTATTGGTTTTGAACGCTCAACCTCTGGTACCAGTCAGAAACCTATAACGATTTGAGTGACCAAGCAACTTTTTATGTCTAAGTTGAATTAGCGTCATATCCGTCTCTGTCAGTTCCTTTTTTTTTCTGTTTTCCTTCATCTCCAGTTGAATTATCACTGTTGGGTTTCTTCTTTTGATTTATTGTCATTTTCTATCTTTTTGTTGTTGTAAAGTGGTGCGTGCTATCGAAGGTCCCTAGCTGGGGCATCTTGAAAATCATATGGAGAACAAACTTAAGGTATGAAGAAACAAAGTGCCCTCTCTCTCTCGGGCCTAATTAAATCTGGAAGAAAAGTAAAGCCATCACAGCTGATGGCGCTGTTTCCTCTAATAGAACACAAGATGCTGTAGAAATTTGCACACAATGGGTCAACACGGGTTGAAGCACCCATTAATTTCTGATTGTTGACAGGCCTATCGCCATCTTTTACATTTCTGAGTTCCTCTCTAAGAGAAGATTAGAGATGAATTCATTCAAGTTGACCGTGTCCATTCTAGCCGCAGGCTAAAAGCTAAACAGTGTGATATGTCACTATCCATCTAATGTACTCCACAAGAGATGATTTCATTGACAGAGAGAGGATGGTCAAAGGATTTCACTTAGCAGATGTCATTTGTGCCACATCTCTGTTTCAGGATGTCGTTTTTTGTTAGCCGTATATTCGATTCTTTTCTAGAAATTCTGACGAACGAAAGGCTCTGTCCATCGATCACACTTCAGATTGAAAAAGCATTTTCATTGCAAAATATGCAAATTAAATGGACGTATCTTATTTGCATTCAAACAGCTCTATAATAGGTTCTGTTAGTTGTCTAGTCTGTCACACTTGTTTGTAATAGCATTTTCATTGGTTTACAATGCTAAATTTTAAATTAGGATTTTTATTGGTCTGTCACAGTTAAGTTTAAAATATAAATTCCATTGATATCCTGTTTTACTTGTTTTGTTTTACGGCATATCAACCCTTTTCGAGTTATTTAATGCCGAACCCAGTGATTTTAGGAAAAGGTTGTATGTGTCAATTTCTTTATATCTTCAAATATTTATTCATGGTGTTTGGTTTCGTTGTTTTGTAGAGGAAAATTGTTAGTTTTTTTAATTTCGTTGTTGGTGTAGAAGAAAACTAAAACAATTTTATCGTTCCATCCTATGTTGAATATATGTATATCATTTTAGATGCGCCCAAACTTATTCATAATATTCCTTCTTAAAGTCGCACAATATGCTTAAGTCTAAAATCGCATTTTTGTTGGTATGTCATACCTTAGTTATGAATTGAGTTCTTAGATTCATCCTTGTATTTTTGTAAGAGGCTGGGTTCTTCTATCTATCGATCAGTACATTATATACAATTTTGAAATATAATTTTAATCAATAAATGCACGGCTTGAATGGACGCATCTTAAGAATATCCGTTCTTTTTTTTTTTTGCTTTATTCATGCGTTTTTTTTTTTCGATTTTGATCACGTGATATGTTTTAAATTATTATTATTTCTCTTTAAAATCGTTTTTTTTTAGGAGTTGGGTGGAGGGGGGGGCGTTGATTTATCTTAAACTTAAAAGATAATGAAATCACTGATTGATGAATGAAAGATCGATTTTTTTTTTTTTTGTGGCAATGAAGAAGAAATTCCTTCGCCAAAAAGAGTTTAATTAAAGGTCAGCAGATAAAGAAGAGAAACTTTAGTATATAATGATCATGATCAGCAAAGTGTAAGAAGTTATACCGTCGGGAACTTTGGTTCCTGGAAGAGCCATGCAAGGCAGGTTAGTCTGATACCTAGCAATATTAGCACCACAATCTAGTTAAAGGACCTTTGGTGAAACCCAAATGCATCTGTAATGGGATTTAGCAGACTCTGGCTGGTTTTGCCAATGTGTCAGGAGATAATTTACAGCAAATATCTCCCTCCACTCCCCGTGAGTCAAACTCGCCTCCTAAATACCAACCTGGAAATTTCTATGACTCAGCGTGGTACATACAGCACCTAGTCTTCCCAAATGGTCACCTATCTGATACTGGCCAGGCTCATCGTTGCTTAACCTGAGTGATCTGGCGAGAACTGGTGTGTCAATGTGATTGCGTCATGTTCAAGATACTACCATGTAAAACAGTAGCTATCGATGGAGGTGACGGTGACTAAGTGGTTAACAGCACAGACTGACAACCTGGATTTGTCAAGTTGAAATCCAGTTCGCTCCACAGAAACAATTTCACATAGGATGTTGCAACCCAATGTTTCTACTAGAATGTGTTTTAACTAGAAAGATATCAGGTAAACCAATGCCAACAACAGAATCATACAAAATGAATGAATGTACTTATAGATGACGACCTTCCTCAACGACTTGGAGCAATCGCTGATCCAAGTCAACGTCAGAGTTGTGTGTGTGTGTGTGGCGGGGGGTATCCTAAAATCTTTCATGAAGTAGAATGGCTCCAAATCTAGAGGAAAGGCCTTGATATGAAAACAGATCATGTTGACATTTTCATGCCCAACATTTCGTACAAAAACAACACCAAGAACTTTTATCCAACAAAAGGACAATGTTATTGTTTACGGTTTCTTATCTTAGCTTGACCAGAAACATTTTGAAAAATAGATTCCTGTCTTGAAAAATATATTGAGAGTATCAATCCATTACCACTGGTGTAATTTCAGACTTTCTTTCTTTTAAACTCAAAGTACCAGCGTCTTGTCTACACTTAGATTTCACCTGTAGCTCACACACACACACACACACACACACACACACACACACACACACACACACACACATATAAATATATATATGTTTTATTAAAATGGCAACATTTTAAAATGATGAAAAAGAAATGAACCATATTCGGATGTTATAAAACAAATAAGTCTATTAAAAAGTCATGAATTGTAATAAAACCCGAAGCGCTTTTCGTCAGACAAACTTTTCAAGGATATAAGCCTGAAAGAAGAAAAAAATTTTTTTTTTTTTGTAGAAATACTAATACGAAAGATGTAGGAAAAGAAACTTAAATGGAATGTGTCCCCCCAAATAGTTCCTTATATATATATATATATATATATATATATATATATATATATATATATATATATATATATATATATATATATACTAGCAAAAGTACCTATCGTTGACTGGGTTCAAAAACAGCCTACAGATAATGGACTCTGATTTATGAAAGTATGATAGGTTATGAAAAGGAAGGGTTGTAAAGAGATAGCTTCGAATTTGGGGGTATCAAAACCAAAGCAAAATATGATGAAAATAAAAATAAAATAGATAAACCCCATAATTTATTATACCATACCTGTTCACACTGAAACACTTATCACAATATTCTGTGGATCTATATTAAAAAACCTTGTTAAACTTTGTGACATATTTCCATTCTATGGAGGTCAGGTGCGAACGACCACTGCATAATTTTATTATACCATATTTCTTCAAACTGAAACATAATTATCAAAGTATACTTACGCAGATAGATATGAAAAGTCTTTATTAAAGTTTGTGCCTATTTCCATTCTATGGAGGCCAGGCGCGAACGCAGACCCCACAATTTTATACCATCCCTATTTAAGGTAAAACATACTTATCAAAGTATTCTTATGTACATCTATATCAAAAACACTTGTAAACGTTTTTTTTTTAATTTTAAAATTTTTTATTTCCATACTTTGTAGACCAGGCGCGAACGAAACCCCACAATTTTAATGAACCACGGTTCTTCCAGATCAGACATACCCATTCCTGTGTCTCGATACATCTTCTATCATTATATGTAATCAGTTTTTTTAAAATAGTCAACTATATAGGAGCCTATTCGTGACCACACACACACACACACACACACACACATTCAGCTTTATATTATAGATATAAGGAACAAACCAAGTCACACGTCCATTAAAGTTTCGTCTTTATTGTAAGATTTCTTCTTATCGTTGATGGACGTGTAACTTGACTTGTTTTTTTTATCATCTCTCTATCTGATCTGAATATTATTTCCATTATTCTCATATATATATATATATATATATATATATATATATATATATATATATATATATATATTGACCTTGAACCTCCTGGAGAGAAAGTAAATAAAAATAGAAAGACTCCTTCCACTCAAAATGCTTTGCCTTTATTTACGATATAAAAAATATTTATAAAACGTTAATTTGCAGGGAGGAGGTTATTCGATAAGTTTTTTTTTTTTATTTGTCACATTCTGTGCGGCCAATAAAAAGTGACATCTGTTTCGATTTAAAGCATATAACTGAATCACAACACTCAAAACTAAATAATCGCAGAGAAGAATTAGAAAACAACAAGAGGGAATAATGAATTAATAAGATGTGCTTTTACAAAGTAATATACAAATTAGTTTAGCTTAGGACGCCGTGTATGTGTGATTGGTGTATTAGAAAGCTTTTGTTCTTGTATTTTATATGTACACTTCTAATCTTATTGTTAGTGTCAAAAATGATCCAAGTTTATAAACACAGATTGTTCACATAATCTACTGTTGACATAGAGTAGTTGAGATAGCAGGGTCCGTTGACAAGAAAAACATGAGACTGTGGTTCTGATTTCCATCTGGCATCAATTGAAATGAATGGCTCTCGTCTTGGGAAGGCGTCATGTTTTGACAAGCTTCTAGGCTTGACCTTTGCTCCTGATCTGAAATGGAACACGTACATTAAATCTGTTGCCAAGGTCGCTGGGAAAATGGTGGGATCCTTCTATCGATTCAGTAGATATTGCACTGCTGATGCAATTCTCCATATAAGAGCGAGGCACGTCCAAGGATGGAGTACTGTTGCCACATCTGGGCAGGAGCTGCTAGAAAGGACTTGTTCTGCCTTAATAGAGTTCAAAATAGACTTTGTAGCCTCGGAGGAGATGTCCTTTTCTCTTCCCTGCAACCTCTATCTCACAGAAGAGATAATGTGAGTTTGTCTCTACTTTATCGTTATTTTCATGGCAAGTGCTCGACTGAGCTTCAATCTTTGGTCCCTCCTCACCAAACTTTCACAAGAAACACTCGTCTAGCTGAAAACACTATCAATAATCCCCCCCACTCTTTATCTGTGCCTAAACCTAAACGTAGATTCCATGAACAAAGCTTCTTTCTTAGAACTGCACGCCTGTGGAATTGTCTTCCGTTTTCCTGCTTTTCAGTTGACTACAATATGGTTGTCTTCAAGTCTGACGTAAACAAGTTCTTGATGAGCCATTCCACTTAAGTTAACAAATTTACCGAATTTCCATTTATTAACGATTACTATATTGTCCAATTTCTACTGTACACACTTAACCCTTATCCTCGAGTGGTCTATGGGCCTTGATAAGTGGTGATTCCTATGTAAACAAAAACTGAGAGAAAGAGATATTAATAAAGATCTGGCCAAATTTTGTCAATTTCTAACAGCCATTCAACATATGGCAAAATGTAAAGCAGATGCTGCTGCTGCTGCTGATGATGATGATGATGATTTAATTTCTCTGTATCTATAAAAAATTTCGTTTCACCCAAAGCAAAACGTGATTGTATAACCTTTAAGCCATGGAAATCTCTGACACAACACAGATATCACTGAATAATTGATTCACTTTGCTTCTTACGCCTGGGTATCAGGTACACATCATCGTGTAGCTTACACACTTTGTCATTAACGTCACATTTCAGTCGACTTTGCCTTTTTATTGAATTGCCTCATACAAAAGTGAGTCAATATTAATGATAAAACACCAAGCAGTCATTTCACACGAACAACAAAAGGAAGAGTTGGAAATAAAGGAAAGGTCACGGACATTTCCCTTACTTGAGAAAACAATCTTACAATTTCTCCCGATAATTTTTATTATTTGAAATGCTGTACTCATCTCGAAGATTATTACCACAACGTTTTAACCGATATAACACCCATCTTCTTAAACTTGGGAATCTGCGCAGAATTTCGAATGAAACATATATATATATATATATATATATATATATATATATATATAAAATAATTCCAGGTTAATATTTTTCAGAGGTAAAGCAACCAATGATGTTTTAAAAAGGTTAATGCAAGAGTGCTCAATACCGAAGTAGGGGAAGATATACTTTATATTTGCTTAACATAAGCATTAATCTGTCGCTACACATTCATGAGCATGTTGCGGTCAGCCAGTTACAAGTAACTAGAGACTTCTTCGGATGATGCTGCTTTATAGAAATTCCAATCTCATTATGAACTCTACTTTTGTGTGAGCAACATGGACTATGATATTAATCAAAGTTAACACCTTACACAGCCTAACATCACAAGGGCATGTGAGAAGTTTTATTGCCACACAAGCCGAAAATGCCGACATATTAAATCAACAGTAGATTCTTTGATATAACAGGGGCTTGTCAAAAATGAATGTTTTGGTTTAGAGCACAATTGAAGCATGATACTTGACTTTTGTATTTTAAACTTTAATTCAAGCCGTATAAATAAAAAATAATCTTACATAATCAACAGTTGGTTCTCTACAGTGCAATGTAGACTACATTTTACTGACTAAGTCACTGCTGAGAAATGTGAAATTTCTGCCCGGTGCACCCTGATGGGTGCCAACTAAAGCAGGCAATCAATTGAATTTATTGAAAAATGGGCAGTTTCATCTATTTCGATAATTACAACAATATGGGAGGGTGAAACATTGGTTGATTATCATCATTCAATCACGAGCAACGTCAGGTCTCCTTGCTAGTCCGTTTATATATTCAGAAGTGCATGAATTTTTGCGGTGACGAGTGATGATATGTATTCTTCGGATCGTTAGGACTCTTGTTTAAGATGAGAACAGGAATTCAAATAATAATACATGAAACGTAATAATCGAATAAAAAATTGATAAACTTTTATCAATTAAATAATAATAAAAAAGAGCAATAGCTTTTTGTTATTAAAAGGCTGGAATTCAACAAAATACTGCAAGTTATAAAAAGTATCAATAAGTTCCCGATTTTAGACCTCCATAAACTTCAAGGAACAAAAGAAATGCAATGAATCTTTCAAGCGAAAGCAATATAGAGAGAGGCAAAGGCAAAATTACTTTCGTATATTGAGTTGGATGTTATCTGTTATGGAAGAAAATCTACTGGTTTGCTGAGTTTTCTATCATAAATCATTTGAGATTAAAAAAAAAAAACTGGATGAAAATGTCAGTTAATCTTTTCAAAGATGAATTGGCAAAAGTTTGATAATGGAGACAGAAATTCATGAATTTCAAGAAAGACAAGAATTAATTTCAAAAACCTTTTTTTCTTGTCGCTTGCCAAAATCTTAAATTTGTACTTCCGAATAATATTTGAGTACACAATAATCACACCATTCAAGAATAAATATTGAAAAGAAAAGTGAAAAAAAAAAAAAAATAATAGTCATTCATATAACTTTTTAGGCTTGAAAATTTAATTTAAAAAAAAACAAAACTGAACTTTAGATGTGTAAAAGGCTCCGAAATTACATTATCATCACTAAACATTGATATTTAATGGACCTCTATGTAAAGCTTTGTCCATCGGTCTCTCACGCTAAAGTTTGACTTAGCATTCTTAAATGCGTCCACCCATCTCTATAATAAACTACCTCCGTCTTAAGTTTGAAATTGCATTTGCCTTGGTAGGTAAGGTTATTAATTTCCTCTCACGACAAGATGCGTCACAAGGTTCGGAAAGTGATTTTGAAGGGCCAGTGCCCTGAAGGAAAAGCATGCTGGCCTGCAAAAAATGTCTTGGCAACCCCGTCAGAATTTCCCAGTAGGGGCGCCTTCAGCGATTATCAATAAACAAACCTCTTCTCAAAAAGAGAAGGCAAAGCTTGGGAAAGTGGACCTCCTAGAATTGCCCAGGACCAGCAACATACTACAGTCAACAAGGAACAAGTCATTTCAAGAATGACATAGACTTTGTTGATTTTTGGTGCCCAGGGAAAACACTTAAGTTTGAAATAGTATTTTTGTTGGCAAATAGTCGCATACTGAAGTCTGGTGTACTCTCGTGATTCCTGCGACTAACTCTTTTGGCTCAAAGACTCAAGTATAAGTTCTAGTATTGAAAAATATTATGAAAAAGAAAATGATTAGCCGTCCTTCCCCCTCACATTTAGATGCATGTTATTCACCCTATCCTCTGCATGTTGTGAGCCCGTCTTTTCTCTATCGTTATTTTCATAGCAAGCGCTCAGCTAAGCTGTTCTAATCTATGGTCCCCCCTCTTGCAAAACTTTCA
>NC_136494.1:91217038-91222038 GCF_053919585.1 Euprymna scolopes
TCTCAAGAGAAAACAAATGAAATTGACTTGTTCTCTCGTTGTCTAGGAAATAAAAAGAAGAGTATTAATTCCGCCAACAATGTTGGTGTGTCAGGCAATTTCGTCAAGAGCCCCTAAATAAAATAGATGCAAAGAGTGTGAAATTAAAAGAATCTCGCTTGTTTGGTGTTCGATAGGTGCTCTTTCTTCATTCTATGTGTTTTCAGATGCGTCCTCGTATGGAAGGCTTTGTCTGTCAGTCCGTCACGCATCAGTTAGAAATCGAATTTTCATTGGTGCTTACGTTCAGAATGTGGAATTAAAATAATTTTACTTATACGGAGTTCTTCTATCAATCGTCGTTTTTTCTTCCATGTGTTTTTGAATGTGAGAGACTTTCTCTGTTTGTCTTTCTGTCACACTTAATTTTTTAATAAAATTGTTGCACTATTTTGGATATAATGGGGGTATGATTAAAGAAAGTTAGAAGGTTCTACTTATAGACACTGGCGATAGGAACTGACCAATCAAATGGAGCCATGTTCTGCTAGCAACCAACCAGAATGGGAAACCCTAGTCTTCATTTTTGTCTTGGTTTTTACAATTCAAATCTCCTCTGATTGACGTCTGTCATTTTGTTTGGAACAAGATTTTTAAACATTTTTTTCTGAAACCAAAAATGGCTTTTAACTCACAAAGAATTTTCATTACACTTTCATGTAGTTAAAAATAGAATTTACATCATTTAGCGCACATATTTAAAGGATGCTAAGTTCGCGTCGGCTTGATACATTGGCACAGACTTGTTATTTTTGCCGTTTGAAACGATTTTCATTGGGTTGAAAATATTTTAAGTTTATACGATCCTATTAATGCTTGCTTTATGAAGTGACGAAGAGAACAAATCCAAGTAAATTGGAGGAAGAAAGTGGGTAGTGATTAGAACCATTCGAATTTTAGCACTTGTTGGGATCGCTTCACAATTCAGTCACTCCAATGCATCTTAATTCAGACAAGTTTAAGCGTTTTCATAAGCTGCTTTATCTGTGGGTCGATCAATCGCATTAAATTTGAAATAACATGTTCATTGGTCTGTCATGCTTAAATTAGAAATAAAATTTTCATAATTAAACGAAGTGGTGGACGCCTTTTGTTATCTTGAGTATATGTTGAGTGTCGGTAGTAGTTGCGAGTTTAGCTGTAACATTAGAGTAAGATAAGAATGAGTAAACTTCCGTGAATACTTGCCAGTCCTGCCATCAAGAGTTATCTCCCTCATTATCAGAGATGGGTATATAGCAACTCTGTTTCTATATACCTTTTCCTCTTCCTTCGTACTCTGTTACATGAATACTGCTGTATGAAGGTCAGTGCTAGGTTTTAACCAAGTCCTCACTCGCTTATCTTCAACATAATGATGGAGCAATGAACAGATAAATATGCCATGTCAGGTTAAATCAGAATTGACATATTTGCTCTGATAACCTGCTGACGAAGCAGAATATACCAAAACTTATCAACTCCTGACTATAAGTTAAATACACGATTTAGCTTTATTAAAAGGAGCGACTCCTGGATAAGAAAATGCACAGGCTTTCAGGTGGAGGGCTCAAGAAATGTTATATAACTCAAGAAAACTTAATATGTTTCTGAATTTTTGAGATGAGGATTGATAATTTGGATTATCGGACTACTATTCTTTTCTTCAGTAGTCTAAGTAATCCAAACAATATAAATTATCAATTCCTAGAAACATATCAAGTCAGTGTGGATTTAAATTAATATAAAAATAGAACCAACTAGAAAAACTATACTAAAATCTATCAAGAATGACCAACCACCTGATATTCGTGCATTCATTCTTTTTGCAGACTGTTATTCTCATCTTTATAGTTTTTGTTGTTTCACTATGTTGGGCGAAACGTGATGAAACAACAACTATGAAGGTGAGGATAACAGTCCGCAAAAAGAATGAATGCACGAATATTATGAAGCCTCATCTCAAAGGATTCCAAAAATAAAAAAAATAACACTTGACATTCTTATGTACACTCAAGATGACATAATCTGAATAATCCAAGAAAATTTGAATGCTAATCATTAATAATGATCTTAGACAATGGAATTTGAATGGAATAAATCCTCAAAACCACCAAGCTTTGAGACTGAGATTGCAGGCTATTAGAAAACATCAGACCCCTGATCCAAGAAAATAAGGTGATAAAATAGAAAAGTAGGAGGAGTAAGAGGAGGAAGATGAGGATGATATGTGCAGATAAAAAGCAGATATATTATGTTTAATGTGTCTCAGCATCTTTATAAGATGTGCTGTCTGTTTGTTAGTCTGCCACGCTAAAATTTAAAATAACATTTTGTTTCATTTATCGTGAAATAATCAATTTCTTTTGTTGGTCCACGCTTTCTTCTTCTTTCCATATTCTCCCTCACAGATGTGATGTTGCTGGTCTCAGTTTCTTCCGTACATACTATAGTGACATGCGTTCTTTAGAATTGTCTTCTTCATTCTCTGCTCCCTTTTTACCAGTTTGTTTAGCTCGTTATTCTAGTGGTCTTCATCAATTTGCCGTTCAGATTCCTCATCGTAATACAGCTTCCTATTCCAATAAGTTCTTTCAAGAGCTGTAGCCTCGTGGAACTCTCTTGCCATGTACTGTTTGTCTCCTTACACTTTTCAAAACTTCGGTTAATAGGCATCTTGTGTCTTTGCATTAATCATCTTCTGTTATTTTTACATTAGGCGGTTTCATTCCTGGTCATTCCTGTCCAAATCAAAATATTAAACCAAAAATGTGTATGTCACGAAGCAATGAAACACATACACATAGATAGATGAACACATACATACACATAGATAAATGAAGTGGGCAAATACTTTCTTTACTCTGTTGCATCTAATTATGTATTACTATTTTGGGAACTTAAGTAAAAATCAGTCAAATGATTTTAAGTAAAAATGACTGCAGACGAAAGATTTAGAATCAAAGATATTTTTAAACCATATCTTCTCTTTGATAAGCATTATAATATTATGACATGCCAGGTTCCCATGGTCTTGTCAGAGATTTAGAGATCGAGAATTTTTATTTCCATTATTCATAGTCATACTAGTATTATCGTTTTTGTTTTTATTTTTTCGTCATAGATTTTTTGCTGCTGTAGGCTCAGATTGCTTTCAGATGATTGTTAAAATTTACAACACATTTATATATATATATACTAACAGGGCGCCCGTCATTGCTCTGTCATAAAATACGCTTAAATATGATATTTCATTAATGCAGATTTCATATTATATTATATTGGCCCCGATATATTGTAATGATTTAAAAAGTTAAAAAAAAAAGAAGGACTCTTGTGCCACCACTGAGAATCGAAACCAAAACGTTTAGCTTACAATTTATTTTTTCCTCTGCCGTTAATGACTGAGCTATAAAGACATGTTTGCTGCAAGGTTAAAAATTAAAGCAGGGACCAATAGCTATTACGTTACGCATGCATATTCGTGATGTCATCGTTCGACTTTCACCTGGCAAATTCCATTTTATTTTTTTAAATTTCAAACTTCTGCACAGATTTTCCCGGCCAAAACTCAAATATAAAGTTTCAGCATGGGTTTGAATACCCTATATATGAAGTTTTGTATCTGTAAATCGAAAAGAGGAGTTTGAGAGGCAATATTTTTAAATAAATATATATACGCTTACATAAATATATATAGAAAGAGGTCTGTGTTTACTATAACCTTTTTACATAAATTTTACGGAAGTATACTATATTTAGAATATACTTAAAACTATGAAAATGCTCTTTTACATTTTAAACACATTTTCAGTATATTCTAAATATTTTACATTTTAAATACTTTCTGAAGAGAACGCTAACGTGTGAAACGCGTTAAAAACTATTTCAATGATTTAAAAACATTATTACAATGATCTAAACACAATTTTCAATGAAAAACTAAACCACGCAGGCCCTGTCGGTGGGGCATTAGAATACACCGACTGCCCCCCTGCAGAGGGTAAAAGTCCCTCAATGGGGGTCCTGGATATGACCTTAAACTATATCCAGTGGTGAGGCCCCAGCTTGTGAGCTTTGGGGATTGTGGAACCACCCTTTAATTACCATTGCTTCCAGGTCCACTCTGACCCGGAGTGGTAGTACCTGTTAGGGTCCCAACTATGGATTAAATAGAAACCGAGGTGAAAACAACAAATATATTCTAATAAAAAATATTTTCTTCAAAATCTTTGGATTCGGCATTAAATAACCCGAAAAGGGTTGATATGCCATAAAACAAAAACAAGCAACCAACCAAACCACGGAATAATAAAATAATGTTAAAAAATGCACATTGTTGGCGACCCACCTCATTTAAATATACATCTTTCGCTCGTTGGAATTTCTTAACCCATTATATATATATATATATATATATATATATATATATATATATATATATATATAAGCACCAGACCTATTTTGCAAAATAGAGAGAAAGTGTTTTATAACGATATATATATATCTATATATATACATATATATATATAGTCTTTGAAGTTTTTAACCTTTAAAACTATACAAAAATATTTTTTATCATTCGTTAGAAAACCATCTAGTCAGTAAGTCATTTAATCACCTGCAATCACTGCATCAACTCGCTCTCGAATTTACTATAATACCAATAATTTATTTTTCAAGCGATCATCAGTTGTTTACCATGAAACACTGTTTCGGGGATTTAAAAACAGAACAGTATATTACATCATGGCTCCCCAGCAGTGTTGATCAAACACCACCACCCTTAATCTTAGGGAGAAGACATGTTACACACATTTGATTCAATTTCCTATTCTTAATTGCAATTACTAACCTTTTCATACTAAAAAAATGAATTTCTTACCTGTGCGATTCATCAATTTCCACATTGTAAATAGATACATCTTTTAATTTTTTAATTTATCAGTTTTGTATTTATAAGATTAGGATTAATCCGTTTA
>NC_136494.1:91227038-91337038 GCF_053919585.1 Euprymna scolopes
TGTCCATTTAACAGTAAATCAACTTTTCTTCTGGAAGGTTACGAATCCAGTGAACTTCCGGATTTCGTCTAAGATAAAATAAAAACATGAAACAAAAATACTCAAACACAATGAATCAGTCATCACCAGCCAGTGTCTAGTCAGCATAGAGCACAACAAACGATTCTGGTTTGACTGTCGTCCGCAGCTTGAGAGAATACTGGAACAGAAACTTACATACGAAACTTGTGGAGAAAATAGAAACGAAAATACAAACGATCTACCTGTGAAGCGCCCACGTGCCTGCCTGTCATGCGCGTTGGATAGGAAAAAGAGAAACGAAAATGGTATCTGCGATATTTAACAGAAACGGTCTCATGTGATCTCGCGAGATCATGTGAGATTCACGTGGGTGAATGTAATATAAAAGCAGGTCACTTGGAAGAGTTTCGCAGTACAGACGGTAAACAGGTGACGTTACAAGACGGTTACTCAGTGCATTGGAACAAGTGAGGAAGATTCCATTTCTACAGAACCAAGTATTAACAAAGTAATCTAAGTACTTACCAGGCTCAAAGTTGCTTAATTTCAGGAGTCTTGTGGGAGCCAGTGTGTCAACAAGATTTCAACTGCACAGCTGCGTGTGTGTATGTAAATAGTCTATCAGAAATTTTTTTTTCGACAATTACAGACAGAAATGAATCTTAATTAATGTATTATAATTAGTTACACATCTTGAAAATTCTGCCAAATTTATGTAAGGAAGTGTTTTCTCTGTACGCTTTATAGTAACTCAACTTTTCCTTCCCGAAGGTTACAAATCCAGTGAACTTCCGGATCTCATCTTAGGTGAAATTAAAAAATAAACAAATAAATAAAAATATTCAAACACAATGAATCAGAAACTTGTGATAGTTTTCACTTGGTTGATTATACAATTTATACAAAAGTAAATAAGTAATCTTAGAAGTTGTGGAAATATCTTTGTATGTATCTTGAGTTGGAAGTGGATGGAATAATTCTGCTTTTTATTAACCAGCATAGCATTACCATTACAGATCAAGGGAAGAGTCTGTCAGGCATGTGTATGCAGTGCATGGAAAGTGAAAGCTGACCAGTGAGAGTAAAGAACATTGGTTTACATAGAGAGACATGACATAATGGATTTGTAATGTGTTAAAAACAGGTTAAGTTCTAATGACCTCATAAGAAGGTTAAATCTAGATTTTTTATTTTTTTATTTTTCTTCCTTTGAAGGTTGTAATGCTGGGTATGGGCCAGCCAAACCAGCTGCCAACATTGCCCCGCTTTTTTATTGAAACCAACCGAGAGCTCTTTTTAGTATCCTCACTGTTCCCTTCAGTATAGGGCGATGTATGCTGAACAAGAGACTTTGATGGTATAGCAACGTTGAAAGAGTGAATGAGAGTTCTTGTGTCAGTAGATGTAGAGCAGTTAAATTAGCAGGTCCAGTTAACAGAGGAAGGCAAAAGAAGAAGTGGAAGGTGGGATGATAAAAATGAACTTACGAGAAAGACCTGAGACCAGATTTTTTTCTCTATATTAGAATCACACAATATATCTACTAAAATATTCCCGAGTTTTGGGGATTGAGTTATTTTAAAAGTTTCAGTTTTAATTTTTCTAATAAGTTGTAATTTGCAATTAACTGATCAAGTAACCTATCTCTTATTCAATTTTTATCTATCAACTCATTTATTATATGCGTGTGCTCCTTCCTCCCGTTCTTATTTTGTGCAGTATCTATCACAGGCATTTTCGTCTCTCTCTCTCTCTCTCTCTCTCTCTCTCTCTCTCTCTCTCTCTCTCTCTCTCTGCTTAGTAACATTCGAAATTAATAATAAAAATGGACAAAAACATAAAGCTTAGAGTAGTCCATTATAAACAAAGTAGAATATCAACACAAATAGTAATATTGTTTAAAGAGAGAGAGAGAGAGAGGGAGTAAAAGAAAGAAAAAATAGAAAGTGAGCCGAAACAGTTTTTTTAAATTATTATTAATTTAATTGAACTAGCTTTTTCTTGATTCAAAGTATCCCAAGCTCAATAGATGAGTTAACGGGTCATATTTTTACCGGTTTCTATACAAAAGAGACTTCATGCATATTTGTGTACTCTACTGCATTCTTTAAGAGCCTGTAATTGTAGTCGATCACGGCATAAGTTATTCAAATCCATATCTTTCTGTTTGTGTGCCATTGTAACTATTGATTTGATATTAGACTGGACTAGTCCTCAGGAGAGTTGGAGAAAATTATGTTACTAGTTTATACCGGCTTATTTAGCAATGTTGGGACATTACCTGGTATGTCAAAGTCCACCATTGCTTTTACTACTTGAATGTTAGTACAAAGAAAAATATTTGTGTAATTTTGTGGAAAAAATAATCTTACCTCAAGAGAGTAATTAACTACGATGTATGTATTTATATATGTTTTTATTTGAAGAAAAATCACTAGAAATTATATGTTTAAGCAAATAAATTTGCTATTAACTAATGCTAAACACCTTTTTCTGTCTACTAATTTTAAGGATTATCAAAAAAAAAAATAAGATCCCTTGATTTAAATAAAAATAATTTACGTAATATTTTATTACTTCAGAATTTTTTCAGCTGAAGATTGATATGTTGTATTATATGGATTATTTGGACTACAGTACTCATCTTCATAATATACATATTATATATATATAATATACATATTATATATATATATAATATACATATCATAAATATAATATACATATTATATATATAATATACATATTATATATATAATATACATATTATATATATATAATATACATATTATAAATATAATATACATATTATAAATATAATATACATAGTATATATATAATATACATATTATATATATAATATATATATTATATATATAATATAATATTATATATATAATATACATATAATATATATATTATATACATATTATATATATAATATAAAGATACATATTATATATATAATATAAATATCATATATATAATATAAATATTATATATATAATATACATATTATATATCTATCTATATATATAATATATAATACATATATAATATATATATAATATATAATACATATATAATATATAATATATACATAATATATATATATAATATATATATACTATATATAATGCATATATAATATATATATATAATATATATATAATATCTAAATAATATATATTATATTTACATAACATATATATAATATATATATAATATATGTAATATATATATAACATATATATAATGCATATAATATATATATACATATATATAATATATATATGTATATATAATATATATAATATATATATGCATATATAATATATATATATTTATGTATATATAATATATATGATATATACGTATATATAATATATATATATGTATATATAATATATATGTATATATAATATATGTATATATAATATATATAATATATATGTACATATAACATATAATATATATATATGTATATATAATATATAATATATATGTATATATAATATATAATATATATATGTATATAATATATATGTATATATAATATATAAATGTATATATAATATAATATATATATATGTATATATAATATATATGATATATGTATATATATATGTATATATAATATATATGATACATATGTATATATAATATATATGATATTTATGTATATATAATATATATGATATATATGTATATATAATATATATGATATATATGTATATATAATATATATGATATATATGATATATATGTATATATGATATATATGTATATATAATATATATAATATATATGATATATATGTATATATAATATATATGATATATATGTATATATAATATATATGATATATATGTATATATAATATATATGATATATATGTATATATAATATATATGATATATATGTATATATGATATATATGTATATATAATATATATGATATATACGTATATATAATATATATTATATATATGTATATATAATATATATAATATATATGTAAATATAATATATATATAATATATATGTAAATATAATATATATATAATATATATGTGTATATAATATATAATATATATATAATATATACATATATATGTATATATTATATATATGATATATACGTATATAATATATATATGTTTATATAATATATGTATATATAATATGTAATATATATAATATATATGTATATATAATCTATATAATATATATATATATAATATATATAATATATATATATATAATATATATAACATATATATATAATATATATAATATATATGTATATATAATACATATATGTATATATAATATATATATGTATATATAATATATATAACATATATGATATCTATAATATATATGTATATATAATATATATATGTATATATGTAAAGAGGTGCGAAGTATATTTTTTGTCTCTCAGTGGTAAGCTAGATTAAGTAGATGGAAATTCTATATATATATATATATATATATATATATATATATATATATATAATATATTATATATATAATATATATGTATATATAATATATTATATATATAATCTATATAATATATATAGAATATATATAATATATATGTAATATATATATGATTTATATAATATGTATATTATATATATATATATATAATATATATATATATATATATATATATATATATATATATATATATATATATATAATGTAAAGAGGTGAGGTGTTTTTTTTTTCTCTCACTGGTAAGATAGATGAAGTAGATTGAAATTCTACGCAAATAAAAACTGAGTCTTTAACCTGAGTTTGCTTCTAAAGATTGCCATATCATCAAGTGGCATCAGATGACATGGACAGAACGGCATCAGTTTTATGACAATTAACTCCCTAACAAGGAGAGACAAAAAAGTGGCTTTCGTTTATGCTTTATTTTTGGCAGTTGGAAATCTTTCTGAGAAAGAAAAAAAAAAACAGCAAAAAAGCAAAAAAAAACATTCTTTCAGAATAATAGAAAAATTGATCAGTTACAAAGAAAACAAAAAAAAATTAAAAAAACGGATATTTGAAAGATACGCCAATTCAATCTATGCGCTTGATGGTAAAAATGGTTTTCGAAAACTTTAGCATGACAGACCAACCAACAGAAAGAGTCTTTTCCAAACAAACAGTTGAATGCATCTAAAATCTGCACGTTTCACATCATCAGCGATAGTAGGTTAACGTTTTATATGCTGGCATGTGTTAGACGCCTTTAAGAAATTGATTTTCAAAGCAACCTATCACAAGGCAGGTCTTTAATTATCCCTCTTTCCTTTGACTTAATTTCTTTAACTTTTATGTTTTCCTTAGCCTTGCCTTGTAAATTGAACCTACTGTTTTATATTTTTTTATTTACGATCTCTCATCCGTTCTTTCAATGTGGCCACACTATCGCAGTTTACACTTCTGCATACATCTTTTTCAGGTTTCATTTTCCTCTGAGGTCATCAGATTTAAGCCTGTTTTTTAGACTCGCATTTCATATGTACCACTATATCATTCCTTTCCATGAAACGCCCAACTTCAATTCTCTATGGTACCCTGTAAAACGTTTTCCAGATCCACCAAGGCAATATACTGGATTCTTCCTCTTACTAAGATACTTTTCTTGCCTTTGTCTTTGGATAAATATAGCACTTTGCTTAGCATAAAACTAAACTGCAGTTTAATTATGCTTATCTGACTTCTTATTTGCTGCTCAGTTATTCTCTAAATCACTGTCAGGACATGATCCATAAATTTTCAGCCTCCGTAATTAGCTCTATCTTTCCGTTTACTCTTGTAACAACACACATATATATTAAATTCCCAGTCTTTCCTTTACCGATAAAAATTCTATTTTAAGCGGAAGGGTGAAAAAAAGAAAAAGAAAAAAAAAGGATTCTTTTTAAAAGTTAAACGTGACAAATTAACAAAAATAAATTTTCAAAATTGAGCTTTACACAAAAGAAAAATATTATTTCAACCTTAAACATGACAGATTAAAAAAAAAAATGCTATTTCAAAATTGAGCATGATGGATCAACGAAAATGTTATTTCGGAAGTAAGCAATACACACTAAGGAAAATGGTAATTCAAACTTAATTTTGATGGACCAATGAAAATACTATTGAAAAGTTGATTATGACAGACTAATAAAAACGCTATTTCAAAATTGAGCATGATAGATCAACGAAAATCCTATTTCGGAAGTAAGCATTACACGCTAAGGAAAATAATATTTCAGGCCTAATCTTGATAGACCAATGAAAATGCTATCGAAAAACTGATCATGGCGGGTTAAGGAAAATGTTATTTCAAACTTAAGGTTTATGCACAAAAGGAATTGTTATTTCAAAACTTAGTATGATTGCTGTTACCACTGCTGATAAAGGTAAGAGCCAAGTAGGCATATGTTTACAATATAATGATGTACAGAAATGAAATCTACTTAGTGAGGTTTCAGGGTATGCATTGTGAGGAGGAAAAGTGATATGGGAATGATACGCTGAATGTGTAATGTAAGGCTTAGAGACAGGCTTAGATCTGATGACCTCAGTGGAAGATTAAATCTGGATAATATAATAACATGTTTTCTGAACAGGATACGTTGATGATTTTGCTATGTTAAAAGAATAAATGAGAGTCCAAGATGTAGAACAATTGCAGGAGCTGTGTTAGCTGGTAGAGACGAGGACAGGAAAAACATGGGAGAAAATGATAAAAATGGACTTGAGATTAAGAGGAACAAATAAAAACTTAACTAGAGATAGATTAGTTTTGATGTATATTTTTCAAAGTTGTCCAACACATGACAGTATGTAAAACGTACGTTAAACGTAATTTGATGAGTTTTCACAACGAAAACAGAAATTATTCTATCTTGTATAGAGCTGTGTTGAATAGAACGATGGTTTTTGCTAATTTGTTTCACGGCATATCAACCCTTTGAGTTATTTTATACCGAATCCAGTAATTTTGGAAAATAAGTATTTATGCTTCAAATTCTTTATATCTTCAAATATTTATTCATTGTGTTTGGTTTGCTTGTTTTGTTTCATGGTATATAAACCGTTTTCAGGTTGAATAATTGTAGCAAAAGTTTTTATGCTTCAAATTCTTTATATCTTCAAATATTTATTCACATTGTTTGGTTGTTTTGTATAAAAAGAAATTGTTTTTATTTTGCATTTGTAGAATATAATTGAGTTTTGCAAGGGGAGGGGGGAAACAACAACATTAATGTAAGCCGATATCTTCAGACAGCCTGATCTAGTAGCACCAAAAGAATGTGGTGGACAGATCTATCAACGGACAATGGCTTTGAAAAATATGTCTTCTCTCATGTCTGTATATTTAAAATGAAAACGTTATTTCAGTATCCGAAGTGCGACAAACCGACCAACTCACACAAGAAATTCTTCATGAAAGAAATCTGCTAAGTTAGGTTGTCGATGAGTTGATAAAAATCTGTTTGAAATCCAATTTGTTGAAACAAACTCTTAAAGTTTCAGATTTTGTTTCGCAGGCTGTTAATTCGAGCAAGCGTTAAACAAGGGAAACAATCTCCCATAATTAGCTTTTGTTTGGGTTTTTTTCGGCAGCGTTTTCACTTGTTCATCAAGATTAGAAAAAGATAAAAAAGAAAAAAAAAAGGCAGAAGAAGCTGTTGCAAAGATTTTCTGAATTATATTCTCTAAAGATGGTTGATAAATTGTTGGTAATTTACAGAGAGTTCCTTTCAAATTGGACATAATGGTATTTGGGCTTTAGAAAAAGAAAAAAAATGACTGAAATTTCAGCTCATCTCAAAAAAGGAGGGGGGTAACCCATTGTACATTTCTGATAGTATTAGAAGAAAATTGTTTTTTGTGTACATATATATATGAAGAGTTCGAATTCAAAATACGATAAATCCAATTTGTTAAAATTAAAACCTAAAACAATAAAAGGACGAATGTTATTAAATCTTGATTTTGTCTCAGAGCTTATTTTAATTAATAGAAAAAATATTATGCCAGTATACTATTATGTACAAGATGGTTCTGGGCGCGTAATTGAGTGAGTAAATACAACACTTTTTGTAATGGCAACTTGGAAAATGATCTCTCTCTCTCTCTCTCTCTCTCTCTCTCTCTCTCTCTCTCTTTCTCAAGGCTCGCTGTTTGTTTATAAATAAGCGGTTCGAGCACTATAAAAGTGGTGGACGAATGTTTGTTTAAAATAGACATTTGGTGAGGTTATTTGCGGGCACCGCTCCCATGGGTCGATCAGTAGAACTACTGACTATCAACGCGATGGTTCTAGGTTCAATCCTCGGCTTGGGAGAGGTACTAGTCCAGCGGCACTGATGAGTTGTGATACAACGAACAAGACTGTGTCTCGATGACTACAAATATATTTTAAGCCCCGCCTCTTTGGGTAGAGCACTGTCGTAAATAATCTCACCCGCTACTTAATTGGCTGAAAAATGCTAGGCTCTCTGTTTGTTTATAAATAAACGGTTTCAGCACTATAAAAGTGGTGGGTGAATGTTTGTTTAAAATAGACATTTAGCGAGGTTATTTGCGGGCACCACTCCGGTGGGGCAATCGGTAGAACTGCCGACTATCAACGCCATGGTTCTAAGTTCAATCCTCGGTTTGAGAGAGGTGCAAGTCTAGCGGCACTGATGAGTTGTGATACAACGAAACAGGACTGTATGTCAATGACTACAAATATATATATATATATATATATATATATATATATAGCTCTTAGTTTTGTTGGATAGAAGCTAATCCAGTAGAATGCTCCATAATGGTAAGAGTGTAATATCTATGTCTTCTATAATATAAAAGGAACTTTGCATGTGTATGTGAAAGAGAGTTTCCTATGGACTCGAAAACGGCTGCGCCAATTTTTATGAAATTTCATACAAAGGTACTTTATGTACCTGACAGTGTTCTTAGATAAGTTTTGCATTATAATGTTTTCGACAAGTATCAATAATCGATAATCGAATCGGATGAAAGAAGGAACAGACGATGTTTTCGAAAGTTAACACCTTACACAATCTAACATCACAAGAGCGTCGAAGAAGTTTTATTACTACAAGCCAAAAAACCTGACAGATAAAACCATAGTAGATTCTTTGATATTACTGGGGCGCATTTGAAATGAATGTTCCCATTTAAAGCACAATAGCACCATGGCAGCTGACTTTTGTATTTCAAACTTAAATTCAAGCCATTAACACTGCCACAACAAGTAAGGTCAGACATAAAGGCATTAGTTATTTGGTATTACAGGGACGCGTTCGAAATGAATATTTCTGTTTAGAGCACAACTCGAGCATGATACGTGACTTTTGCATTTTAAGCTTTAATGCAAGACATATATAATTATACAGTAAGTCCTCTACAGTGCAATGTATAGTGCAATATATTGTTAACTAAGTCACTACGAGAGGCAGGTGAAGCTTCCTCCAAGTGCACCGCGATGGGTCCCCAACCAGAGCAGACAATCAATCGATTTGATTGTAAAATGAGCTATATCACCGATTTCGATAACAATAAAAATATGGGAGTGTGAAACATTCGTTGATCTTCATTCAATCTCGGACAACGTTGGGTCACTCTGCTAGTATTTAGTTATTTATGATGTTTTAATAGTTTGAATGTAATCTTGCAAAGATGTACAATTAATTTTAAAATAATTATGTTATGTTACCAAATAATAATGTAAATACGAATATTCCCGGGCAATGTCGGGTCGAAATAGCTAGTATATATATATATATATATATATATATATATATATATATATATATATATATATATAATCAACTACGCTCTCTTATGGTGTATGCAAATGTTCAGTATCATCTATGATTTCCTAGCTTATGTAGTTGATCTCGGCATGAAATAGACAGAGACAGCATTCAATTACCGAAGGAGGACAAGGAAATTTGACTCGATGCTTTCGGTCTCTCTTCTTAGCTTCAATATTAACAGATCTTCATTCTTTGGATAGTTCTATTCCCTTATGACAGTTCTCCACTGGTGACGGTCTGACGCCACTGAAATCTAAATTTGGTCATTCTACTTCGTTCAGCTTGCGCTTATACTGTTCCATATAGAGTTTTTTTTTGGGACAGTAATGTGGGATAAGGTGAGGGGCAAGTAGTGCCTGACCTCAAAATCCCATGGCAACTGCAATCCCAAACTTTACATCCCCCTCTCTCTACATATCTCTCTCTCTCTCTCTCTCTATATATATATATATATATATATATATATATATATGCAAAAACATTACATTTTAGTTTTCTCATATTTAGAACTTGCAATATTTGCATAAACTCTTATATGTCTCATATTAGTGTATGTTAGTTTGCATTCGTGCATGTAAAAAGTAATAGATTTTAGTCCAATATCATGTTGAAATCGTTTTCATGTTTGTACATTTCTTCAGTTGGTGAAAACCTGAAATACTCATTTCAAATATTATCCACCAAATAACTACTATTATTTTCCAAAAATACCTTTTTTATTTTAAATATTGAACACTCTATTGTTTCTACTCTTGTTGAGTAACTCTATATTCCAAAATGAATTTTAATTCACAACTTAGCTCATTATATCAAGCTATCTCTATTGCTCTCATATATATATATATATTTCACATCTCCAAGAGATTCTTTTTACTTATAAAATTGAGTTGTTGTTTTTTTTTCACTCGGACATTGATATTAAAAGCCTACTTTTTCTATTTAAAATGATTAAAACAAACCTTTTAATATACTTAGTCATGGATAATCGAGCGACTACATAAAAGTTTACTAATTTGCATATTTTTTTTTTGGAAAAGCGAGCGTTAATTAATTACTTATTCATTTTTCATGGTTTCTTATTAGATGGTTGGTTTCACTTCACTATTATGCTGAACTATTTATGCATAGTTTTTATATTCTGCATAATTGCGTAGAATTTAAGATGAAAACGTTCTAACACACGGAAATATTTTTATATATATTTACATCTATATACCTATAAAATATATATATATTCGTCAGCTTATCTATATTATATTTCCCTTAGTCTGTCGATCTGTTCACTTCACTTTTTTCTCGGAAACTACTTAACCCATCTGGCTGAAATTATGTATGGACTTCTGTCATGATAAGGTGCAGCAAACTAAGTATTATGGCATCCATTCGATGCAAAGTATGAGATTAATAAGGATTAGTATTGAATGCAAAGATGAAAACAAATTTAATCATATTCAGCCACCAATTTGTTATTTGTTATATCTTTTGCCCTAATGCGTTCAAAGGTCTAGTACATATATTTACTAGCGGGGGTACCCAGCGTTTCTCGGGTGTGTAGAAGTGGTGTAGTAAGGAACCCCGGGATGGGGGAAGATAGGTGTTAAAAAATGTGGTAGTAGCGGGAGGGGAGAATCAAAACAACAGTAGGCAGCCCGGGTGATGAGAGGTGTTAAAAAAAAATGGTAGTATGCAAACAGGTTCGAACCTGTAACGCGAAGGATTATCGTCAAACTGTAATATAATTATCAAAGTATACTTACGCGGACGGATATCAAAAGTCTTTGTTAAAGTTTTGTGGCATATGTCCATTATATGGAGGTCAGGCACGAACGAACCCCCCACAATTTTATTATACAATCCCTTCTTAAGCTGAAACAAGTGTTCTTATGTGCATCTATATCAAAAACACTTGTAAAAGTTTTTTGTTTTTGTTTCTATTCTTTGGGGGCAACGAGCGCATACGAAGACCCCCACACTTTTAATAAACCACCATCGTTCAAAATGTAACATTGCCATTTTTGCCCCTTGATAAATCTTCTATCATTGCATGTTGTCAGTTTAGTATAAAAGTAAACCACACTGAAGCCTAATCGTGCACACACACATACACACGCATAGACATTCGGCTTTATTATATAGATATACCTTTATGTATTTATTTAACGAGTTGTAAAGAATCAAAGTGATGTATACGTTATTTTAGAACACCCTTCGTATTGTTTCTATTTTTCTTTGCTATTGCATATATTTTCTTCTACATTTACTTTTGCAAATTATTCCTGAGGAAATAAAAATGCTGTGTAATGTAAGAAGGACTGTAAATCCCAAAATATCTTCTGCGTTAAATATTAAAAAAAACAGCAATTCAGCACATCATTACAAGAACTGAACAAAAACGAGCGTTAAATAGTTTTATTAGATGAATGTCGTAAACACTTGTCTAAGTCTACATCCTCTTGACACAAATCAATAACACGAACAGAAGAATGCAATACAAAATAAAGGTTTTGGTCGCACTCCACCCGTAAAAATACTATCATCATTCCGCGTTGAATGATGTAATATGAGTAAGAGAGGTTCGGGCCAATGAATTAGGTTATTGGGGAAAAATTGGAATTATTGGTTGGTAGCAGTCTTGGGCTAGAAACAGTTTTGAATTACTAGGAACCTACAATAAAGTTGATCTTTAGTCTTTTACTCGATTGAGCGGTGTAGATTTCTTCTTTTTTTAAAAATCAAACTTGTCCATCAAACATATCTACAAGATCAAAAGGAAGTAACGGAAAAGGAAAACAAAAAGTCTACAAGAATGTAATACACGTTTTTATTTAAGGCAACTATAGAATTGGATACATAAATACCATTCTTGGCTCCAATAGTATGTGTAATGAAGTGACAAGAAATTATAGACAGTATTAACTTTGGGAGGTTTTATAGGATTTAATCAGCTTGGTTATATAGAAAATAAGAAGAATACGTGTTCCAGGAACTGATAAAAATTAATTTCTCAAACAGAACAGTTTTGTACTAATTTTATTACACCTAACGAAGATTAAAATAAAAATATAATGATACTAAACATTATGTCTAGAATCCTCATTCCAAGTTTAGAAAATGACTAAAATTTAAGATTCAAGCCGTAATTGAAATTCAGGGAATCTTGTTTAATTCAATGCAAATCTTGTATATTTGAATGTTCAAATGGGAAGTTGTGCTAATATTATGCCGCCTAAAACGATTTTATGTCAACTTCCAAATATTAAAATTAAAAAATATAATTAAAAAAAAAATCTTGCTGAATTAGTGTTTACGAACTCTGGATTGAACACTAAAGAAACTGAAATTGGGAGAATACGTATTAATTGATGCCTAATGCATATGTAAATATTTCACAAAAATTGAAGGTATCTTAATTTTAACAGCTTTGATTCCCCTTCTAAACTATTTGCATAAAAATAAACTGTACTAAATATAACCCACATTATGCTCCCGTACGACTTGCATCTGTGTATCAAATTTCGTAATGATTGGTTAATTAATTTGAGAGTGAATCCTATACATAAAAAATATGTATATCCTTAATTTTATACATATAGAATCTAGTAAAATACTTGCCCCAGAATGGATTTTCTGATTGTTAATAAAATTAAACCATCGAAAAGAACAGTTTTGCACCACTTTTATGTCAACTTCTGAAAAATAAAATCAAGAAATATCATTTCGAGAATTTTTCTTGATTGGAGTTTAATGACTATGAATCAAATTTAATGCAAATTGGAAATATTTGTCTAATTTGCTATCGGTTTTACATTGTTGAAAACTTCTACTACACAATATTTTCCAATAAGCTTTAAAAATGTTGATTTCAAAACCAAGTTGTCAGAGATCTTTATAAAATGTTTTCTATTTTTCAAATACATGTTTTCTTGTAAATCTCCATAGAAGACGTTTCATCACCATGATAGCAACACAGCCCGGGCCCTACGGGGCATGGGCAACAAAATTCAAAGTGTAGTATCTGTTCCAGCAGATGCTACAAGCAAAAACCATTGCCCTTGTGGCAATGAGTTTCTGGTCCATGTAGGGGGAAACTCTATATACCAAGAGACTCTCACTATCCAGCTCCCATTTCCCACCTCCAGGGAGCTGGTCCCCATTCCTCTTCCCCCTCCCCCTCTCCACATTAAAAAAACGGGGCCTCATGCCTAATTTGCTCTCGTGGGGAAGCAAATAAATACAACCATGATAGTAAGTGTATTTCTTCCTCCTCCTTTTTCTACTACTACTACTACTACTACTACTACTACTAATAATAATAATAATAAGAAGAAGAAGAAGAAGAAGAAGAAGAAAAAGAGGAAGATTGATGAGGGTGAGTACGAACCAGACTTCCACTAGAAGGATGTGGAGAGTACTAGAACCCTGAGGAAGTTTTTTGCCACTCAAATTCCAAAAAGACCACCAGTTGTTGCTAGCAAGAAATCAGTGATAAACTGTTGTGATGCAAAGTGATGTGAAATGGTTTTAAAATCGAGCTGCTGAGACAGAAAGTGCTTGAAATCTGGAAGACTCGTTGTTACTCGGACTACATGGAACACAGCTAGTTATTGCCAGTCAGCAATCACTGATGATGACGTGTTTGAAAACTCCCAGTGAGGAAATAATACTAATTAAGAAGAATAAGGAAGAGGATAAAAAGAAAAATATTTGTAGTAAACCAAGAAGTAATAATACTATTTATTTTTTAACTGCGGTTGGTCTAAATTCTGATTTACAATCATAGTCTCCAATAATATTTAGAACAAATTATCTTGTTCTTTTGTTTTTGTTTTTTTTCATTGGCAATACATTTTGATATGGTCATTTAAAGTAAGTTTGTATAAACTTTATTAAAATGAACTAGAGGTAGTTTTCTCTTTAAAATTAATATTTGATCAAAAACAACCAAAAAGCAAAAAAAAAAAAAAATCAATTCAACATATAATCATGTAAATTTTTATTACCTTTGAACGTATTTTTATTAATTTTGTAGAACTGTGATTTAAGTTATGGTCAAACTGCAATAAATTTCTCGACTGGTTTTTGAGTTTCTATTTGGGATGTATTTTCCTTTTATATGCATCTATGAAAAGCTTTGTCCGTCTGTCCATTGTTCAGTAGATCAGATGATTTTGCTTTAGCTTAAATAGGATTTTAATTGCTCAACGCCTAGATTGTATGAATTCATCCTATTTGAGATGACAGCAAACATTTTCATAAGACGCTCTGTCCATTGATCAGTCTGCTATGCTTAAGTTTGGATAGCGTTTTTATCAGTCTTTAATGCATAACTTTGAAGAGCACTTTTTGTTAGATAGCAATTTTTAAGTTTGAAATATCATTTATGTTAGTCTCTCATACGTAAATTTGAAATATAATGTTTGTCTATCTGTCTGTCATACTTACGTTTGAATAAAACTTTTTATCAATCTGTCATTTTTCATTTTAAATATATTTTTTATCAATCTGTCATGATTAAATTTGAAATAACATTTTTTGTCCATCCACTATTTTTTTTACTTTGTAATATATTTTTTGTTAATCTATTACATGGAAGTTTGAATTTAAAAACTGTTTTTGTCAATCTATCATTTTTTATTTTAAAATATAATTTTTATCACGCTGTCATGCTTAAGTTTGAAATAACATTTTTTTGTCGGCCCATAATTCTTTACTTTGAAATATCATTTTGGTTGGCCTGTCACACTGAAGTTTTAAATAGCATTTTTTTTTTGTCAATCTGGTATTCTTGAATTTTGTCAGCCTGTCACGCTTAAGTTTAAAATATAATTTTAGTCGGTCTGTCACACTTCAGTTTAGAATATCCTGTCATGTTTAAGTTTTTAAATCGCATTTTCAAAGTGCTCATGCACCGCTATGAAAGCTTCTATCTATCATTAATGGATCCGTTGGGCTTAAGTTCGAAACATCATATTCATTGTGTAAACACGTCTTATTTTTTTAACATTCTCTTTCTTGTATAAATAATAATTTTCTTCACATCCAATAAACATTGATTATTCTAATCTGAAATAAATTTGAGCAGATGACAGTATTATTATTCCTTGCCAGCAAGATTTTCTAATCGTGTGCCAAAGTTTTCATTGAATAACTATGAGAAATGTAATTAATTACCTGAGTGAACAGGTGGACCTGGTATCAGTTTTGCCTGTTTCCTCCTCTTCCTCCCCCCTCCTCTTCCTCCTCCTCGCTTTGCCTTAGACAGAAATTTCATAATGCAAATCAACTCACATATGTCAAGCTCAAAATGAGCGAGGGGGATCGGGCATTTGATTTTAATGAAGGACTGAAATTAACTTTTCAGAAACCGAATGAATATTTGGAAGCGACTTTAAAACAAGCGAGGACAATTATCATTTACCTAATTTATTTACGATACGAATAATTTTTCACTTTTTTACATCAACGTGTAACGATTTTAAACGGCTAATCAGCGCTAGACCTTCCTATATAAGCTATTGCTGAAGGACAGACACGTTTAAGACATCATTTTGACAAAACATTTCATCGAAGGCAAAACATATTTTGCAATTATTCCTACGCTTGATTGTGAAAAATTTCTCAGGGGAAAGACCTAAAGTAAAAAAAAAGGTATTACAAAAATCATGTCACAAAATAACATGGTTCCATTACGTTACAAGATAGAATAGCTGCATTATGTCATATAATGGATTGACTGCACTATTTCACAATAAAGACTGGCTGCACTATGTCAGAAGAGAAACTGGATGCACCATGTAAGAGGAGAGACTGGCTGCACTATTTCACAAGAGAGACTGGCTGCATTATTTCACAAGAGAGACTGGCTGCACTATTTCACAAGAGAGACTGACTGCACTATTTCACAAGAGAGACTGACTGCACTATTTCACAAGAGAGGCTGGCTGCACTATTTCACAAGAGAGACTGACTGCACTATTTCACAAGAGAGACTGGCTGCACCATCTCAGAAGGGAAACTGGATGCAGCATGTCAGAAGAGAGACTGGCTGCACTATTTCACAAGAGAGACTGGCTGCATTATTTCACAAGAGAGACTGGCTGCACTATTTCACAAGAGAGACTGGCTGCACTATTTCACAAGAGAGACTGGCTGCACTATTTCACAAGAGAGACTGGACTGGCTGCACTATTTCACAAAAGAGACTGGCTGCACTATTTCACAAAAGAGGCTGGCTGCACTATTTCACAAGAGAGGCTGGCTGCACTATTTCACAAGAGAGGCTGGCTGCACTATTTCACAAGAGAGGCTGGCTGCACTATTTCACAAGAGAGACTGGCTGCACTATTTCACAAGAGAGACTGGCTGCACTATTTCACAAGAGAGACTGGCTGCACTATTTCACAAGAGAGACTGGCTGCACTATTTCACAAGAGAGACTGGCTGCACTATTTCACAAGAGAGGCCGGCTACACTATTTCACAAGAGAGACTGTCTGCACTATTTCACAAGAGAGACTGGCTGCACTATTTCACAAGAGAGACTGGCCGCACTATTTCACAAGAGAAAGTAGCTTTACTATATCATAACGGAGACTGTCTGCACTATGTCACAAGATATATTATATACACTATCGCACAGGATAGACTGATTATACTTTGTGACAATTAAGCCTCGCCACACTTTATGACAAGATAGGCTGGATGCAATATGTTGCAAGATAGACTGAATGCATTATATCGCAAGATTGATCGGTTGCAGTTTCTTATGTAAAGAAAGTAACAAGTTACACTCAACATTTTTCAATGAAATAATGAATCATGTGTTCAATAAAAATTGTTAAATGTAGTTTTATTGAAATATTTTTTCTGGATAGTTATTATTTGTTAAGAGTAATAGTTATTTTCTGTACGGAAAATAGAAGAAATCAAAAGATCTGAATGGAACAAAAAGGAACAAATATTACATTTAGCAGACGTCGTTGTTATATCACTTGTGTTTTTGTGTTTCTTTTTATTTTACAATAGTTGTGTCTCTTATACAAGAGCTGAACTAATTTATTAATTTATGTTCAAATATAATTCTTGAAATATTATGTATTCTCATGAGATGCAATCCCATGAAAATTATATAAGTAGCCAACTGGTAAATTTAGTCTAGGACAAACAAACACGTACATACCAATCTGGTCAAATCAAAAGTTCGACAGAATTCACTCAAGTTAATAAACGTGGTGCATAAGTCACTTTACAATTTTAAAATAAAGTTTTTATCAATAAATTAATTTTGGTTTACATGACATAACTTTCATATATAAATAAATCAAAATAAAATTCCAATCTTTAAACTATGCAATATAAAAAAAAAAAAAATTAATAGCGTACACTCGTTTACAAAAACGATATTTTATTTTAAAATGGCAAAGTTGTTTCTGTGCCACACAGTGACTAATGCGCCACCCTTTAAAAAAGGCATTTTTTGTGTGAGTTCGTTCCCTATGGACTCCAAAATAGCCAGGCCAATGTTTTTTGTTTTTTTAATTAAACACAAATGCACTTTAGGTCTCTTTGAGTGTTCTTAGACAGACTTTGTATCAGAATGCCTCAGATAAGTATCGAAAATCCATAATCGAAAAAAATCCCACTAGAGAAAAAAAAACAGTCTGATTTCGACCAAAGTTAAAATTTTCCATGCAGCCGAACACCATATAAGGTATTAGAGAAGGTTTATTACCACACAAGCCGAAAGGGCCGATATATTAAATCAGCAGTGGGGTCTTTGATAAGACTGGGGGGTGCGTTGAAAATTAATACTTCTTTTTAGAGAACAATTGAACCATTTTACTTCATTTTTGCATTTTATACTTTAATTATAGCCATTGTATAAAATATTTTTATAAGATCAACAGATTCTCTGCAGTGCAATGTAGGCTATAATGTATTATGGAATAAGTCACTGTGGGGAGACATGTGAAGCTTCCTGCAGGTGCACTGCAGTGAGCCCCCAACTAGAGTAGGCAATCAATTAATTTTTTCACTCATTGTAAACAATTTGAAACATATGACGATATTTTTTAGATATTGTATTCTTTTCATTTATATTATTTCTATGTTTCAGACTATATTCTCATTTTGGTAATTACTATGTTCATAATCTTTGTACGCTTGTGCTGTCCGACTTTTTTTTTTGGTGCCTTTTATCATGTTTGAAAATCTTTTAGGAATTTCGAACTGAACCCTTTATTTAATCCACTAGGGTAAACTGCTCTCATTCCATGTTGGCTGTAACTAGCTAAGTTCTTGCTGTGAATATTTTATGGAGGAGAGGGGATAAAGAGATTAGAACTCGGTCGAGTACGAAACATGAACACAAGGATACAGTTTATAATTGTTTAATGAATGATGGGATAATTGAGTATACATAGCGAGTATAAGTTTTAGTTGAGGTCGATGGTTCTTTTAGCTCCATGTTCGAAATCGCTAGAATGACTTCTGGTTTACAGAAAATATCGTTTATTTTCGGAGAACTGGAATTCAACAATAAAAAAAAAAACATCAAATATTAATCTTTACAAAAAATATGCACCATGAATCCTGGCAGATTCAATTCTAAGCTGGTAGGTTAGATGGGACCAAGTTTAGTATGTTTGAGTCCTTGTGCAGTCTATCTACAGTCGATTTGAAAGTGGGCAGAAACCAGTAATCCAACAAATTCCTATGTCAAGACATCCGTGTCATCGATTGGCTAATTACTTAGTGATAAACCTTGTCTATTTACACCAAAAATAAAAATACACCAGCATATGATTGCTACACTGGGACGCTTAATAAGGGAAATTTATCCCAGTGGATAAAATTTCAAAATTCCTCAGAGATTACTGACTTTGACTACAGGAACCTGAAGAAGATCGGAGATTACAACGACTGAGAGATTGTGAACATAAAAAAAAAACAAGATTATAAAAATTGTCTAAGACAATAAATAAAGTAAAAAAAAAATATGGCTAGATTGACCGATGAAATGCCATCAGTTTCATCTTGTATAATCGCTCAAAAAACAAGCAAGACGTCACTTTAACCATTCGTTATTGCAATGAAAAAGATTTACATAAAAAATATTGTGGTTCAAGAGAAAACACAATATTCATCTGAATGACAACATAATTCTACATTTAATGAAAAGAAAAGACAAGAACGAGGAAATATAGAATTAAAAATCATCATCATTTCCTCCTCCTCTTCTTCCTCATCATCATTTCCTCCTCCTCTTCTTCCTTCTTGTACTTTGTCCTTTTCTTATGTTTTTTCTCTTTGTTATTCTTGTTCTCTTTTCTTTTTCTTTATTTTTGCTTGCCTTCTTTTTTCTCCTCTTCCTCCTCCTTCTTCTTCGTCCTTTTCTTTCTTTTATCCCCTTTTACTTTTTCTTTTCCTCCTCGTTGCTGTTCTTCTCCTCCCCCTTTTCGCCCTCTTCCTTCTCCTCCATCATATTTTATTCTTTTTCCTCCTTGTCGTTGTTCTTTTCGTTCTTCTTTCCCCTTTACCTGTCTTCTTCTTTTCCCCTTCTTCTTCATCATCTTCTTTTACTCTTTCTTTTCTACCTTATTACTGTTCTTCTTCGTCTCATTCTTCTTCTTCTTCTTCTTCTTCTTCCCTTCTTTCCCTTCCCATTATTCCTCTTCTTTTTCCTCTTTTTTTTACTCTTCTTCCCTCCTCCTCCTCGTCCTCATTCTAAACTTTAATAACCTAGAGATTTCTCTTTATCCGGTTCCTTTGTATGAAACTATTTCAAAGAACTGCCCAATTCATAACCATAATAATTCTTTACATCTAAAATCCAAGTTTCTTTTGACAACAAAATTTAAGACTTGATTCCATTGTAAACAAAGACGATTATATTATTCACAAATTTCCATCTCGTAAAACGTGAGATTTGCACCTTCTGAGCAACCTGCAATTCTTTAGATGAGTTCAAACATCTTTGGAAGAAGATCAGTTTGTCACGATTCACATTGAAAAGAGATTTTCATAGCTAAATGCTTACACTGAATTGACTCATCCGAACTCAGATTAGTCCAAGCATCTTTTGGTCGATCTGTCAGGCTTAAGATTGAAATAGACATCCCATGTTTCAGTTTTAAATGGTATTTTCTTTGGTCTGTCATACTTGTTGGCGTTTCTGAATTTTTGAGATGAGGATTGGTTATTCGTATTATTTGGATTCATCGGACTACTGCTCTAATCTTGAGTGCGATTTTACAACGTTTCGGTCGATGTAACCGCCGACCTTCTTCAGGTGTGTCTTATCCAATTGGGAATGTTTCTGTTGAACTCGGGAATTTGGACGGAATTTTAAGCGGAACCCTTTATTTACTTCACAGGTGTAGTCTACTTGGAAAGACCAAGTGTAAAAAGTGTGGGCGACCAAAAAATCCAATTGCGAATTACTTAGGACCTCTATCCAGTCATGGCTGACGGAACAAGAGCACGCTACCCCCGTGAAATAAATAAAGGGTTCTGCTCGAAATTCCGCTCAAATTCCTAAGTTTGACAGAAACATTCCTGAGTTCGACAAGATACACTCAAAGAAGGTTGGAAGTTACATCGACCGAAACGTTGTGAAAATCACACTCAAGATGAGAACAGTAGTCCGACAAATCCAAATAATACGAGTATTTGTTGACATTAGCATTTAAATTATTCTGTCAGTCTTAAGTTTTAAATATCATTTTTTTCTTAATAATAATAATAATAATAATAATAATAATAATGAAACTGTATAATTGTAAGTTAACCTTCACTTGCATTCCTGCCTTGTTCCCACTTTTTTTGTGTGTCACCATAAACTGACGCCACGCCAAATTATCGAAGAGGGTCAAGGAGGATGGAAAGACCGAGAAGATAAAGCACTAGCCAGAACTCTGTTGAATTGAGTGCCTTGATGGAGCCCAAGATGACAGCTGAAATCTTTGAACAGTCATAACTATATCTATCAACACAAATTTGAGGATCTTGGTGTCTATTCCTACATTTTTGTGCGACAAAGAACACATTAAGAAAAGTAGAGATATCACTGAGCTGTTAAATCATTATGAAATTGGATTCTTGACCTTGAGATGTTCACTATCACCTCATACACAAACACTTACGACAAGCAATAGTTAAAATAATTTATTTTTAAAGCTATAATGATAGCAAACTAATTAGAGTTATTATCCTATAGTACTCATGTTTTTATAATCTTCTAATTATATCAAATCCTAATTATGCTTAATAGAGCTTTATATTTCAATTACTTGATTACATTAGTTAATAACACTTTTTCTGCATAGATCAAGTTTTAGAGTTCCAATTTTAAATGTCATCCTCCTCCTCAGTATCAACTTCTCAAGTGTTGTTTGGATTGTTACAGTTTTCACTCTAGCAAGGGCCACATACACCAGTGCAAGGGAGTCCATAACGTCTGCAGCTGCATCGAGATACTCCGTATCCCTCTGAACAGTTGCAATGGATAATTTTGAAAAGTTTGTCAGGTGCAACATTGTTTTGGGTCATAACTGGAACTAACTGATCATTCTCGAGTTTCCATCCTTATTCTATTTGCTTTTCCTATCCATACCATAATTTGTTTTCTTATCAGATTTCAGTCCTGAGATCTGTTTTCGTGGAATCATATGGTTCGTCTGTTTTCCAGGGGTGACAGAGGCAATGACACCCATTCCATGACATGTCCCTTTGCCATTCAGAGTGATAAGATTGTGATCCACATTTTTAGCCACAAAAAGAACAGGTTTCCAGCAAATTTACATCTTCACATAGAATATCTATCAGGTTCCACATAATCTGCTGCATTTTTTTTTTTTCAAATCTCATAACTTCTATATATGAGCAGCGAAACCCCATCTCATAAGGAGTATCTACAATGAATTTTGAACAGCCAGTCCCACTTTTAGCGGTGCAATGATAGCTCATGGGCGAACTGCCTGAATTATGGCATGACAAACTGCAGTAAACTTGCGTCTTATGTCTTTCCCAGTGAACAATGTTTCCAGTGCTATTCGCAGACTAGTTGGAATGAATGAAAGTGCTTAATCAAGCTTTAAATCCTCACAACTTAGATACTGATTCTTCATAGTGAAATCTAAGACTTGATATCACTTTTGATTAATATGGCAGCAGTTTCAATAATAGTACATTTTTGGGATTCTTCATTATCTTCCTGGCACTTTCCTTTGTAATCTGATCTCAGAATCAGCGATGTTTGTTCTTTCATAGTGACAATATCGTGCAAGCCTCCTCCTTCAGAAAATATGATTAAGTCCTTAAAGCGCTCTTTAAGATGCTTTTTCAAACTGTAATTGTTATAGGGTTCAGAATCAGGATTGGAAAGATAATTTTCTATTATGAGGATCAAAGTTAGTTGTTCCTCACTGTTTAGTTCTAGGTAAGCACACATTTTCTGAAGTGATTCATACTAAACTTCATCTTTAGGACGGCCTGGCTTTCTGCGGTTGGCATCAGGAACAAGCTAGAACTCAAAAGGCACAGACTTGAGGTTCCTGAAATTTGTACTACATGATCATCAAAGGACATCTGCTGCATATAAATCTCGTAAATGGTATGCAATGCGACCCTTTACAGTCAGTCCTGAATAATATGAAAGTGATTCACAGATGTCCTAAATTGTTTCAACAAATTTGTCTGTGCGTACCAAGTTAAAGTTTCACTTGTCCAAATCAATTGTACATCCACAGAATATGCAGTCCTTTGCGCTATCAAAAGCTCCACTTGAGCCTCTTGTTGTTCTTCTTCCTGGCACAGGAGCATTACTTTTCTTTGAAACATGGCCTTTAATGTTTTTTTTTTACATTAATGTACTGTTGACGACAGCTTTTCATGCACTTTCATGCCAGCTTCAAATACAAGGTTGTCTTTCTGTTTTACACTCGCATCATTAATTCCTTTTCCCCTTTCACTGAATCACAACCCAATTATCACTCCTCAATCTTCTCCTCGCAGATTGGACGAGAAGCTTGACTGACTATGCTTGCGCTCATTGTTGAATCATATCTGAAATAGAGAAAGATGCGAATTAGTTATGCAGTTAGATCCAATCAAATATATAGAAAATGCCACTGCTATCTCCAAAACATTGACATATCATAGGCCAACATCATTTTTCATGATCTTAGTGTGTGCTTGGCTCCCCAAAATGTAGGAACAGACACCAAGATCATCAAATTTGAGTTGATAGTTATAGAGTTATTATCATTCAAATGTTTCGGCGGCCATCTTCGAAAAACACATTTTTCCGTGGGTTATACTTTGGTAAACTTTTAGTATGTTAAAAAGTACGTTAAAACCTACCAGAACCAGTTGAGAAACCTTTTGTTATAATTTTTCAGGTGGGGGATGAAGGGGTATTTTCCATATATTGACCCTACTAATACCAGGCATCTATAAAGGATTCGGTTTTAGGCTCGCAAAAAGTGTACTAAAGTTCTTCACATGAACTCATAGCATAAAGCTTACAGAATCATTTGTTAACAATTAGTCCTAGGACTATATTTTGGAGGGTGAATATCCTCAATCTTTACTAGTAATAATAATTAGCAAAAACATACATTAACACATCTACTAAGCTATGACCGATGGGATTAAAGTCATATACTTCTATGGATTAAATCAATTCAAAATTCTATCCATGTTCTCCAATTAGATAAGATGTACCCGAAGAAAGTTGCAGATTACATTGGCTGAAACGTAGTGAATATGACAACCAAGATAAAAATAGTCGTCTAAATAATGCAAAAAATTCAACATTTTATTCATTTTTCCATACTGATTTAAAGAGGATTTTCATTGGTCTGTCAGGTTTAGGTATGAGAAAAAAACGTTTTCGTTGGTTTGATACATTTTGCTTTGAAATTGTCATCTCTAAACATACATAGCAAACAGACATAAAAATATGTTATATGAGAATGATACAGAGCATGTGTAATGTCAGTTTTGATGACAGTCTAAGATCTGAGGACCTCAGAAGAAAATCAAATCGAAAACGGCATAAAGGAATGTGTGTAGTACGGGAGACACATCGAAAAACTGGATGAGAGTTCTTGGTTTAATAGGTGTACGAGAGTAGGTTTAATTTATACGAGAAAGCAAAGAAAAAACTGACAGGAAGCAATAAGCATGGACAAGAGGAAAAATATAAATAAAAACCTAGTCAGAGATAGGTTCGTTTGTATATCAATTTTTAAAAGTCGTCTTGCCGACAAGAACGAGTAAAATAGATGTCAAACTGATTAAAAGAAATAAAGAATTTGCGATTAATATTGTTTCTATCATTAAAATATATTTTTCTGCATTCACAGAAAAAACATATATTATTTTATTCTTGAAAAGAAAGTACAAAATAATGCTCACCCTGCATAAAGAAATTGTTTTGTTTAGTTTTTTTTTTTGTTTTTTTTAAATTTTGTTCTTTGTTGATGCCGTTCTTATCTTAACGTTTCTTTTTTGTTTCTATTTCAGAGTGTGACGTTCGTGTTGTGAGCACAAAGGAATCGAACGGAACTATATCCTCGCCAGGCTACCACAACAACTTTCCTTCGAATGTCACCTGCCATTATTATATCGACGGACTGATGGATAAGCAAAACTTGGAGAAAGCTCGAATCAAATTCATGGACTTTGACATTCCTGGTTCCATGCCATAGTAAGTCACCATTTCCAAGCTTTTCGTCGTTTACCTTTTCAAAAGGTTTACACCATTGTTTCAAAAATTGTGATAACACCATGAATAAATAAAAATCCCTTTCTAAGTGTTAAAGCTCCCAACTTTGCAGCATTATACAGAACGAATGAACTGAACGTAGTTTTGTGAGAGGTTGTTAGTCTATCACTGGTTATAGTCTCTCAGCCAGTCTGAATGAAGTCTATGCTAATATAACCTAATATTTACAAATGTTTACCCATCTTAATAGAAACCATGTTCAATGATAACAAAAGAAATTTAGCCTGACGAATAGCTTCCTGAAATGAAACACAAACGTTTCTGTACATCTTACTTGCCATATTTTTATAATACTAGGTAGTTCTACTCTAATGTTGAACATTAAGTAAATACTAAAACAAATATAATTTATATTATCTAAATATGAATCCATTTTTTTCATTTATATTTAGAAATATATTACCTTGTATGAAACTGTGATATATAGGGTTAACAATAATTTATATATAGGCATTTTCAAATATTATCGTAATTTTGTCTTGTTTGGACTTTGGAAACGCAAATTCCTGTTCTTAGCTGAACGGGTCAAATTTAAGATGGATGCTTAAGAACCTTCCAACGTGAAATCAGATATCATTTTTATGAGGGGAGGGAGTCATTTTCTCTGATTTTCATCTTTAAAGTGAGTTTTTAATGTTTTTGATTTTACGTTCTTCTCATTATTCTTAAACACCTTTCTTCCTGTGACGTTTTTTGTTAATGTTTTTTTTTTCTTTTTGGTATGAGTTGGAAAACGCACATAAAATGCTGAATAAGAAAAATTAGCATTTATCGAAATAAAACTACAATTTTACTTATGATTGTAGAGTGATTCTTTCTTTAGTCCTTTGAATGCAACATACTAGTATGTATATGCATTATATATATATCTATATTATATATATATATATATATATATACATATATATAATGTATATATATATATATATATATACATATATATAATGTATATATATAAAGTTGAGAGTTTTTCTCAGTCTGCCATTGATATTAAAAGCCTACTTTTTCTATTTAGGAATTATTAAAACGTACATGATATACTCAGTGTTATAGATATGCAAGCGACTACATGAATGTTAATTATTCGCATATTCCTTTGAAAAACAAGTGATAATTAATTACTTATTCATTTTTATGTATTTTATTAAATGATGGGTTCTGTTTCACTATTAGGTTGAATTCTATTTATGCATAGTTTCTACATTTTGCATAATTGCTGCGTATGTGAGAAACGTCTCTACCAAATTCCTTTTTGCATATTTGGTCTAGGGAGTTGGTATTTGATGTATAGTGTACTTGGACCTGTACTTTGTATTGGGTTTTCATCTGGCAAAAATTGCTGTTAAGGAGACAATATTGAAAACAAAACAGCAGGGTAAGCTGGATAAAACATTATATCTGCTGTTTCTTTTGCAACTGCACACAATTAAACATTCATAGCTCAAAGTTGCTTAATGTTAACCTTTTGTATTCAGCTTCCCTTATCTAAGATCATAACGACGCTGGAGACATAAATAACGACTAAATGTTCTGGTTCCATTCTAATAGTTGGTACCCAAATAATAATTTTTTTAAAATTTATGAAATCATCACTATATATTGGATGATAATCAATAGATAATTGGTTCTATAGTAATAAATAAGAAATCTGCATGAACTAGAATATAATATTTATGAGTATTTTACGACTGGGTAATGCTGGGCGTTTTGCTAGTATATATATATATATATATATATATATATATATATATATATATATACTAGCAAGACGCCCAGCATTGCCCAGTCTATATATATATATATATATATATATATATATTGCCCAGTCTCTCTCTCTCTCTCTCTCTCTCTCTCTCTCTATATATATATATATATATATATATATATATATATATATATATATATACTAACAAGACGCCCAGCATTGCCCAGTCGTAAAATACTCATAAATATTATATTCTATATATATATATACATGTGTTAGACAAAATTGTCGGATGCATCTAGAGTTAACTGCAGATATTCAACGAATTGTCCATTTATGGTCAAAGATTTTTTTTCAAAATTAAAAAGGTTTTATTAATTTAACTCAGCAGTTACTTTATAGGCAGTAGTCGATGATTTCTTCTCAAATGCGTTTTAAATTTGTAAACTAGTTTCATTTATTTCAAATAAAGCATATTCCCACTGAAGCCTAAGGGGCTACTATGATAGATGTCAGATTTATAGGAGGGCAACCTGGGTGAGGAGTTGAATAACAAGATTTTTCTTCACATTACATTTAAATTTCAGCATGCTGACACGGTGATTGAAAAAGAACAGGAAAAGAATTCCAAAGGCAAGAGGACTGAGGAAAGAAGTTATCAGAGTACAGCCTATCGGCCTGTGCCTTTAAGTTTAGACATTGTTATGGCTTGGTTATTAGCCACGATGAAAACAGAACAACGGTGTAAGTTTAGACGCGTATTAACAAAAGACAAACAAAAGGTTACACCATGAAAAGAGTGTTACGTTCCACCGAACATGTGAGGTTAAATCTAGAACTAGAGCCCTACCTGGGATCGATAAGCGTTCCGCTATATATCGACGGTGGTTGAGTTCATTCGGAGGGTGTTTCTCCACAACAAAAATCGATCTAAATTATGCCACTTGTATCTTGAATTCCATCATAAAATTCATATATTAATTCTTGAGAAACAAGGAGTTCAACTAATTGTTTACCAAGGCTTCTGCAAGACGTTGCCAACAATTTGCCCTTTGTCAAAATTAGTTTCCCTATTTTTCACAAAATCTAAAAGAGAATCATAAACATACCAGGCATTTTATTCCGTTAAAAACGAGCCAAAGTTATTGCCTGTTGACTTGGAATGAGTGCTCTATGTTAAGCCTCTGGAGTAAATGTAGTATTGTGATGACTAATCCATATTAATTCCATACTGTGCATCAAACGGACACCATAATACTGAGTTCACTGCACTATATTATAACAAAGGTCTATACAAAATTTCAGCCAAATTGGCTCAGTAGTTTCCGAGAAAAAAATGTAATAGACAAACAAAGAAATATAAAATAGGAATTCCAATAGATAAAACCATGGTTTACAGTGGATATAAACCAGCTTCATTATGAAATTAGGATCAACGAGTGGTGTTCCAAAAGTATTGTATCCTATTTTTATTCCGCCCGAATGGATCACAGAAATTGCAAACTGCATTGTTATGATCAGTAACTTATGCACTTGTGACCTGCAAGTTTCATCTCTCTGTTGCAGATAATAACGAGGTGAGACTCTAAGAAACCAACTTCTGTTATGGACATGTGTCAGAATCAGAGATACGTTATTGAATTCCTGCCTACAGAAAAATTGAACCGATGAACATCACCTGCGCCTGTTGAACGTTTACAAAGCTGGTGCACAGTAAATAAATGGGCTTGTCGATTTCAGAGTGGCAACAGGGATGTGAGTTCCAAAGCACACTCTGGACTTTTACAATCAATACATCGTTCATCGCTGTCCAAAGTGCGTTGAGAATGATGATGACTATGTAGAAAAATAATTTCCGGAACACAAAAGGTTTTACTAGTAACACTTTTCAACTCTTCATCGTTTTTCAACTTCATTTTTCTTCGGTTTAAATATACGGTACTTTACTTTTGGAACGCCCCTCATAAGTCACCGAAATATTGGAATAAAATTCGTACTATTCCAATTATTTTGTCCACCCTTGTACATATAAGTGCGTTTGATTGACTCTTGTGCTGACAAGAAACTTGGTTCTGCCTTCTTGTGGAGGATTCTTCTATTGGTGGATCAATATAAAAGCAATTCCCTGAAAAGAATAAACTCATTTCCTTGTTCTTTGCTGAGTGTCCTTCAGCGGGATCCTTAGTCTTGCTTGGTCACATAACTTTATTAAATTCTTGTTGAAAGAAAAATGGTGAGAGAGGAAGAGAGAACAAAAACCCAATCGAAAGGAAAAGCATCAGGAAAAGATTTCTAAAGAATACAATGCGCACGAAACGAAAACTGAAAAATAAAAGGAAAAGAATCGGTCGAAACATTTTCTAAGGAATAATAAAAAGGAGGAATATGTTTTTGTTTTATTTTTATTTAACCTTTCTTTTTTAATTCTATTTTGCCATGAAAAACCTTTGGAAATCTTTTAATATTAGGAGACCACCATTTTGTAAATGAAGATTTGGTCTTACTTCTATTGCAGTTATTTTACTCAGCATGATTTGTCTGAGGTAAATAGTGATCACTTTCTTGCCCTCAAAAAAAACTATTAACAGTGGTTGAAGGGGACTTCTATTCATATGGCTTTAAGAATTATGTATCTACTATGAGTGATATTGTTAATGATTAATTTGGTTGGTCTATATATATATATAGACAATGGTTTTTCTTTATAGCTACAGACACTAGTGTTTCATGCTTATGCAATCATCATTGTAGGGGAAACGATTCCTGCTGGTCATGAGATTTGAACCCAGCTACTAAGCCACTTCTAGTTCCATTTGCTAAGGCTTTACTTTGGGGTCATAAATAATTGTCAGGGGAATGGAGAGAATTAACACCGATTAAATGCCAAATTCGGGTGAATACATTAGACAATATAGAGTGTCATATATATATATATATATATATATATATATATATATATATGTATATAATGTTATAGTATTGTCCTATAAAAATAAAGACTAATATTTATAGTTGGTGTAAGTCTACAGAATTATTCAATTTGTAAACTTGGAAAAATTTTTGAGTATACATATATATATACAGGGTGGGCCATAAGTCGCGCACCAAAGGATTTGAAATAATTCTGACAGTAATGAACGTTATTTATTAAAACCAAACTTAACCAATAAACTGAAAAACACGTTGTACACGCTGATACAATCATAAAAGAAGATGTATCTTATACACAAAGAAAAGAATATATATTTTGCCCCACAGATTTTACAGTTTCACATCACTTAATTCTTTAGTGCATGACTTATGGCCCACCCTGTATATATATGATACACTCTTCTGTCGATTTCGACGTATTAGCTTTTGTCACCACAACTAAGTTGCTCGGAAATTCACACAGATGATCTGTTGAAGGCTTTGTGTAGAATCAACCACACATTTTGGTGTTACTGCTAACCATTATCGGTGCAGATGACTACCACAGGATGGAGTATACAGTAGACTGCAGGTTTTTACATCAGAATTTCCTTCTTCTAGATGCACGTCTTAATGAAGAATGGGGTTTCATTTCTTCCAGTAAATTAATGCGCCCCCAGATACCAACTTGGAAATTTCTGTGACTGAGCGCAGTACATACAATGCTCAGCATCACTAAATAGTCACTCATTTGATACTGGCCAGGCTCAACGTTGCTTAACTTCAATGATCTGGGAAGAACCAGTGTGTCAAGGTGATTGTACCGTGTATATATATATATATATATATATATATATATATATATATGACAGATGATGAAGGGAGGTTTTGTCATGATTTTGCCATTGCTTATGACCTCACTCAGATTGTTCGTGAACCCACCCGTGTGCCCGATACACCCGGTCAATATGCAAGCCTCCTAGACCTTTTTCTCTCAACTTCCCCTGAGCTATGTTCATGTTCCGTTCATTCTCCTCTAGGATCCTCCGATCACTCCGTCATATCAGTTAAGATAAAAACGAAATGTAAGAAGCCCCCAGACGTACCCCTCCACCGTACTGTATACCGATATTCTATGGCTGACTGGGATAGCTTCCGTACATTCATATCTGATTTACCTCTGCACTCCATGTTTAAAAAGGAAGTGTCCTCTATAGTATCAGATCTGACCGAATGGTTAATTGTAGGCATAGACCAATTCATACCATCTAAAAAATTCCAACAAAAACCTAACAGCCAGCCATGGTTCTCCACAGAATGTGCTGCTGCTATCGCGCACAGAAATCACTTTTTCCATAGCTACCAACGTAATAGATGCACTGAGACTAAAGCTGCTTTCAGGACTGCCAATAACAACTATAAAAGAGTAATAAAAAATGTAAGAGAGCGATATGCCCAGTCTGTTAAATCCAAGGTAGCTGATCAGCGGCTTGGTTCCCACCAGTTTTGGCAAATAACAAATAGGATCCTGAACAGAAGTGTGCATTCTATCCCAACCATTATCAATGGACCAGAGGTCATCTCGTCAGCGTCAGACAAGGCCAAACTATTTGCAAAGAACTTTGTAGCTAATTCTACCCTATGCGGCGAAGGCCATCAACTCCCCATATTTCCTCCTATAACACTGAACAAGCTAGGTAACATACAAATATCCGTGCATGAGGTCGCCAAGCTAATCAAGAACCTAGATTCCAGTAAAGCAACTGGCCCTGATGGCATCCCAATTATAGTGTTAAAAAAGCTTCAACCAGAACTTGCTCCCATACTTACGAAACTGTTTAAGCGTTGCCTTAAGGAGAAGTGCTTTCCGACTCCCTGGAAGACCTCATCAGTTTGCCCTGTATTTAAGAATTCAGGTGATAAGTCATCTCCCTCTCAGTACAGACCAATAAGTCTCCTGTGTGTTATGAGTAAGTTGCTGGAATCCATATTAATAGAGAAATAGTCAACCACCTCAGCAGGAATAACCTTCTTAGTGACACACAATATGGTTTCCGCTCTGCAAGATCTACCGCAGATGTGCTAACGGTTATATCCCACAGGATTAGTGAATCTCTTGACAAAGGCTTCCTTTCTAGGGCAATTGCTCTTGACATGTCAAAGGCCTTCGACAAGGTATGGCATAAGGGTCTACTTCACAAGATTTCCAGCTATGGTATAACTGCAAATGTTTTCTCAATCATTAAATCATTTCTCTCCGATAGGCTCATAAGAGTAGTGGTAGATGGACAAAAATCGGAGGCCTGCAATATAAATGCTGGAGTCCCTCAGGGGTCAATCCTAGGCCCAACTCTCTTCCTGATCTACATCAATGACCTCCCTAAACACATACTTAAATCATTCGTTGACATCTATGCTGATGACACGACCATCTACGGCAACACATCAAAGGCTGTAAATGACAAAGTTCTCTCTGATTCTCTCTCGTCTGATCTCGAGCGCGTGGTTCAGTGGGGGAAGATGTGGCTGGTTACCTTTAATGCATCCAAAACCAAACTCCTATCCTTACATCAGCAACGCTCTGATCCCCATCTGGCATCAATTGTGATGGATGGTTCTCATCTGGGTGACGCCCCATGTTTTGACAAGCTTCTGGGTTTGACCTTTACTGCTGATCTGAAATGGAACACATACATCAAGTCTGTTGCCAAGGTCGCGGGAAAGATGGTGGGATCCTTCTACCGCTCCAGAAGATATCTCACTACTGATGCAATTCTCTATCTATATAAAAGCCAAGTACGTCCAAGGATGGAATACTGCTGCCATATCTGGGCAGGAGCTGCTAAAAACAGTCTATCCTGCCTTGACAGAGTACAAAATAGACTTCGTGACTTAGTGGGGGATGCCCTTTTCTCTACCCTGCAACCTCTCTCCCATAGAAGAGACGTTGCGAGCCTATCCTTGTTTTATCGTTATTTCCATGGCAGATGCTCGTCTGAACTCCAATCTCTGGTCCCCCCTCGTCAATCTTTCACGAAAAACATCCATCTAGCTGAATCCACTGTGAAAAATTTCCCCCACTCTATATCTGTGCCTAAATCAAAACGCGGATTCCATGAACAAAGCTTCTTTCTTAGAACTGCACGCCTGTGGAACTCTGTTCCGTCTGCCTGCTTCCCACCGGACTACAACTTGGATGTCTTCAAGTCCAATGTTAACAAATTCCTAATGAACCACCCCCTTAAGTAAACACTTCATCAAATCTCCACACTAGCGTAATGTACTTGCAATAACCTTATCCCTGAGTGGCTTCCGGGCCTTGATAAGTGGTGATCACCGTGTAAAAAAATATATATATATATATATATATATATATATATATATATATGAGATATGAATGAGTAAATTTTGAAAATGATGCTTTGATTTTTTTAAACAAAGATGGACACTGGTTTATTGAAACCCAGGTATGAAGTCTTTATTTGATTATCATGATCTTAAAAACTCTTTGAATATATGATTTAATCTTATATTGAATCTGAGGCAGACGTAAAATTCAGATTCATATCTGTTTGTATAATTTACCAAAAGGAAAGGTAGGTCCAAAATAAGACATGTTTGAAATATTTGGGGATCGTCTGAAAAACGATATGCCCTCATAGTTCCCTTAAGTATTCTCATAAAGGTTCGAGAAGCAATTCCATTGTTTTCCTCGATAAATTTTATATGATAATACACTTTGAAATTTTTTCTAGATTCCTTCCTGAGTAAACTATCTTTTTATAGGAAACACATACATACGCACGAACACTGAATTTTATATATATATATATATATATATATATATATATACATATATATATATATATATATATATATATATATATATATATATGTAGTCATCGACATACAGTCCTATTTCGTTGTATCACAACTCATCAGTGCCACTAGACTAGCATCTCTCCCAAGCCAAGGATTGAACATAGAACCGTCGTGTTGACAGTCGGCAGTTCTCCCATTCGACCATGGAATCGACGCCCGTAAATAACTCGTCGGAATGTCTATTTAAGTAGACACCTGCCACCACTTTTATAATGCTCAAATCGCCCATTCGTAAACAAACAAACAACGAGCTTCGCATTTTCAGCCAATAAAGTAGTGGGTGAGATTATTTACGACAATGCTCTACCTAAAGAGGGGGGCTTAAAATATGTTTGTAGTCATCGACATACAGTCCTGTTTCGTTGTATCACAACTCATCAGTGCCGCTAGACTAGCATCTCTCCCAAGCCAAGGATTGAACCTAGAACCGTCGTGTTGACAGTCAAGAGATAATCATGATAATACGCCAGTTCTCATTAGATCCCTGAAGTTAAGCAACGTTGTGCTTGTTCAATCCTAACTAGGTGACCATTTGGAAATATCAAGCTCTGTATGTCAGAGAAAGTGGACATCTACCTCAAAGAACTGCAACACCTAACGTCATAATCTCTCTAAAGCAGTACATGTGACTAAGGTCTGCTTGTGTATTTAATATTCCCATAAAACCTCCTTCTACGAGGGGAAACTGATTCAACCCGCTATTATTTTTAAACTTTTGCTTTCTTTAAGAGTATATGGGGCTACCAGATCAGCATGTCTGCAGATACTGGCTTTCTGATCTCTCAATCATATTTTGTTAAGACAAAAACAAAACTTTTACTACACAAGACAACTAAAAATTATACTATATAAGACAAGTAAAAATTATACTATATAAGACAACTAAAAACTTTACTACATAAGACAGCTAAACATTTTACTACATAAGACAGCTAAAAATTTTACTACATAAGACAGCTAAAAATTTTACTACATAAGACAGCTAAAAATTTTACTACATAAGACAGCTAAAAATTTTACTACATAAGACAGCTAAAAATTTTACTACATAAGACAACTAAAAAATTTACTACATAAGACAACTAAAAAATTTACTACATAAGACAACTAAAAAATTTACTATACAAGACAACTAAAAAATTTACTATACAAGACAACTAAAAAATTTACTATACAAGACAACTAAAAAATTTACTATATAAGACAACTAAAAAATTTACTATATAAGACAACTAAAAAATTTACTATATAAGACAGCTAAAAAATTTACTATACAAGACAACTAAAAAATTTACTATACAAGACAACTAAAAAATTTACTATACAAGACAACTAAAAAATTTACTATATAAGACAACTAAAAAATTTACTATATAAGACAACTAAAAAATTTACTATATAAGACAACTAATAAAAAACACTATGAATAAATATCTTGAAGACATAAAGAACTTTAAGTATAAAACCCTTTTTCCAAAATTACTGCACTCGACATTAAATAACTCGAGAAGGGTTGATATGCTGCAAAGCGAAACGACCAATTTCCATAAGAGTATCTTCAAATAAGATATAGTAGCCATCTTACTTCTACTCTGCAAACTCCAGTAGAGATTTGAATAACAAGGATTGAAAGCAATCGAAACCAAACGTTGCTATTATTTCTTTTTAATTATTCATTTATTGATTTTCTTTGATTGATTTTCTTTCGTCTACCGTTAATTTAAATCATTTTTTCATGCTTTAAAGCCGAGGGTGGCAAATTAAAATGGTAATTTGAGAGATACTTCCAGAAACAAGAAATTAAAATAATCACTTTTGAATTTGTAAACCTGATAGAATCAATAAACGCATTGCAAATAAAAACGCATAACTCTGGAGGATATTATAACATTAACAAACGAGACCCAAGGAAATTCTGCAGTTTCATACTTCATCTGTTGTATAATGCTGTCATGCTAAAAAAATATTTCCAGTCTATAGACGTCCGGTATGAAGGCTTACCTCAAGATAGTATTGTACCACCTTTATTCAAATTAAAACATGCAATTATTCTGGTTAATGTAGCTTCAGAAAACATCTAATCATGGGAGAGGGAGGGTCTATCTTCAAAATCCTTGTAGAAATTTGTGACATATTTTCAATCAATGGTGTAAACGCAGTTCTCACGATATTATTATACCATCTTTGGACAGAACAGATACACTTTAATCCTAAACTAAATATCCACTTTAATCCTAAACTAAAAATCAAAAATTTGTATTTTAGTTCGAATTTCACATTCAGCAGCGACAGCAGACGAAATTTTAACAATACCCTTTTTTTTTTTTTGCATTGCATATTAAACGTTTGAGCTATTCTATCTTTTTCAAAATGGGTGGAGGGTGAAAACGTACGACTCTCTCTTTAAAAAAGGGTAATATAGATGTAACACACGTACAAACATGAAATTGCCTTAGTGCATTAATATATATAGATAGATAACATGTTCTATCATTCAGGTTCTGAGCATGGCCTCAAAGTACATCTGGTGGTAAGGCCCCAATTTGGGAGCTTTGGAGCGATAGGGAGTTGCGATTACTCCTAGGTTCACTCTTAGGATCAGTGATACTATCTGTTAGAGCACCATGTATGGTTGATATATCATTTGTCCTGAGCATGACACTACACTATTTCAGACACCCTTGAACAATGCGTTTACATATATTCCACCTCACCAAAATGGAATCCATCTTATTCAGCTCTTTACGTCTTTCTATTAGAAAGTCATTCTTGTAATAGAAAAATGACCCAATGAAAGATGGCAAAACAAATAACGTTATCGTAGAGAAAAGAAAATAATCAAATTGCTAATATTAAATGTAGCTGTCCCAAGCAAAAGTTGTCAGCATTAATCTAGTCAGTGAACCTTTGATTTATAAAAATAAAAAAAACATCAGGCTAAATAATGGTCTTAGTCGACTCACGATGAGCAGAGTGTAGTCCCCTTCTCATATCAAGAAGAAAAGCTATGACTGAAAATTTTAATAGATTCAGTAAATTTTATATAGTGATACTTATAATGTGATTGTTACGTTCTGATCACCCCTGGCTATAAATATACTCGTTCAAATCTTTGGGATCATATCACATCAATTATGTCAATTTTTTATGGGAATCGCTTCAGACAAGGCATGAAGCCACTTAATGTAAGAAAGTAAAAAAAATACTACTTCAAATTCAAAAACATACCACCGATAAGTGTTTGATAGAATAGATTTTGACCCAGAAAACAGCAATTCTTCCCTCTTTGTCAGAAACATCGCTCGTGGAATGTGAGGACTAAAGGACGAAATAAGGGACGCAAGAGTTACTATTGCAACATTATAACTTTTAGCTACTTACCCTATTTCCCAACCAGATCAACTACTTAAGACCTCCCCAACTGTTCTGGTTATAATACAAAACTTTATCCAGTAGTGAATCCCCAATTATGGAGCTTGTGGGAGTGGCAGGACTCACTCCACAGTTATCACTACTCTCAGGTCTACACGAATTAGTAGTGCCTGTCGAGATATCATCTACGTGTTAAATAGAATCTGTTACTTACATACCATTTGTTTACCAAATTTATGTCTACAAAACAAATTAATGTACAGGCCAATCATCAATCATTAACAAAATACACGAACAGGTGCTCCACATTAATCCTAACCTGAATGCCAGTCAATAGATATTTTTCCCCTCACAATTTAATTCTACTTATGGCATTATGTTTGATGTTGGAATAATTAATTATACAAAGAGGTTAGGTACTTATTTTGACACTTAGCGACAACAAATATTTCTCAATTACTTTATATTTGATGATTGAACAATCTCCTCTTTAATATGGGTGTTGGGATAATAACGTACGTACAAACAAAAGTGCTTGCATACAAATAATTAAATTGCATATAAAAACCCAATTTGTTTGTCTTGTTTCTTTCCTTGTTGATTTATCGAATTATCTATAAAAGTGGGAATGTGTTTGAGGACACTTCTCAACCTATGTACTCAACGACTTTTTAATCTACAGGCATGAAATTTCGTATCTAGGGTATTCAGACATGTGAACAACTTTTTAATTAGTTTCATTTGGAAAAAAGGGCTGCTAAGGGGTCAAAATTATAAATTTGGTACGTGGGGGGTGATTGGATTTTTATCTGTTTGTCAACTGTTTCATGAATACACATTTGTGAATTGTTCCTATGAAAAATTGCTTAGCTTAAAAATAAGTAGGTTTGAAAACACTTTTCAAAAATTCGTGTCAAGATGGTCCAATGGTTATCGTACTTACTGTCTTCAGGTTTTGGTTTCGATCTCAGCTCGAGTATTCTTTAGGAAAAGAACATGATACTTGCATATACATGTCTCAGTTTCTTTCTGTGTTTTTTTACTTTATTTTTTAAAGAAATTTAACGCTACGTTTATTATCTACGCTAGTTCTGTTTATAATAAATAAGAATTCTGCATTAATAAAAATATAATATTTATGCATATTTTATGACCGGGCAACTTTGGGCAGCCTGCCAGTTTTATATAAAACATTAACTCATTTCTATAAAACATTGATTCAAACACTTAAATAAGGTAATTAAAAGGACAGTTTCATTGACTGTTGCCTTAGATATCTTTAATTTCGAATGTCCATAAAGCATTTGGGCCAACGCTACAACAATTGCAGCCATGTGTCTAAACATGGCCATGTAAGGAGATTGATTGTTGTGATCTGGCTCGAATACGTGACTACTTCCTAAGACTCCAGTTTATTTTAACGATTTACTAGTCGACTTACTTAACAGTTGTTGCTACCCGCCACGGACTTGTATTATTGTAATTAAATCTATTCTATATTTTACATTCGTGTATTATTTTCCACTCGATGATACAATACAAAAATAAAAAAAACAATCGCATACTCTCTCCAGAGATTGTCCCTACGTTATAGAAAACAGATTTTCTATACAATGGAGGATGGCGATTATTCCATGAGAAGATATATGGACTAATAGCTATATGCATCTGTAATGGTGTATTTTTTATGAAGGTTTCGCCGTTCTCCTCACATACAGTGCCTGTTATTTCCAAATAATCACCCATCTGATACAGGCATATTTCAGCGTTGCTTAACTTCTATAATTCCACCGAGAACCGGTGCATCAACGTGATTATGCCGTCCAAGTATATGTGGATGATCAAAATCTAACAGATAATTCCACTGACAGCTTAAAAACCAGTTAAAATTTATTGTTTTTACGTATGCTGTGTCAATAAGGGCAAGAGATTTAAAATATTAAAAACAAAAAATTACAAAGATCAGGTATTTCAAGTGCGTACGAAAATAAACGCCTGTGATTTCATTAAATCGGTGAAGTATTTAGAACTAGCGATTGATATGACTGATAATGGTTTCCAGCAAAATGGATTTGATTTTAAAGATAATCATGAAATGCACAGCACTTTTAATAGATTTAATTATATTTCGATGAAATTATCAGACATATTATTGTTAGCTTTAATGTGGCTTTCATCACTTCTTGAATAATAATAATAATAAATAAATAAATAAATAAATAAATATTAATTCTAAAATAGTAAAATGCAATCAGCAGTAGTTTTTTTTTGGGGGGGGGGTTTCTACTAAAACTATTGTAGACAGTTTTTGAAATTCTTTTTCATGAGTCCAGTTTCTCCTACAATTACTTGAATGATAGAGATCTTCCTAAAATTCCAGTTTCTTTTCATGTCATACATAAGACCTTAGTATTTCGTTATCTTTTCCCTCTCAGCCCTGTTTATCCAGAATCATTGGGGACACTAGATTCTACTAAGGTTGCTTCTTTCTTCTTCCTCTCCCATATCACCATGTCAGTTTTTATGGCTTCATTTCCTAGGTACATAACTGTAGAAATTGCATTGTAATAGTGGATGGTGCATGACTTATTTCCAACTGTTCTTTCTGGTAAACATGTTCCCAGGACTTGCTGCTGCATTCGATATTTTAACTTTTTTACAGATCGTCCAGTAGAGATATTTACCTACTCCATTGTGTCACGTCATATAGTAGCTGTCTCCCAGCAGAATCTTACAGTTGGATGTCGGGTGGCTCATATTCTTTAGTTCTGTGTGGCAAAACTTGCTATCATTGCTTAAATCACTCATTTTCTTAAAAGCATTGATCATGCTATTGGAAAAAGCAAGCTTGAAAAACTAATGCAAATCCTATTTCAAACCTTTCATATAACAGATCAAAAAAATACTTATGTTTATGACTTTTTGAGATAAGGATTCGTTATTTGGACGACTGTTCTCATCTTCTGTGCTATTTTCACTAACTTTCGGTTGATGTAACCTCCAACACTCTTCATGTGTATTTGTTAAACTCGGGAATCTACATGCAATTTCAAATGGAACCCTTTATTTAATTCACGAGTGTAGCATGCTCTTGTCTCATCAGCCATAATCCAGTAGAAGTTTGCAATTGTATTATGAATATCGTCCACACTGAGAATTGAACCGTAAACCTCCAGAAAAATATCACTTACAACTGAATTTACCAAGTACTTTATCCACTACACTACGAGTCCTTATTCCGATTGATGAAAATGCCATTTCAAACTATATCCATAACAGATCAAAGAAAATGCTATTTCAAATCTTACACATAACAAATAAACAAAAATGTTATTTCAAACTTAATCATAACAGATTAAAGAAAATATTACAACGAAAATCACAATAGATCAACAATAATACTATATAGAGCTATATAAAGCTTGAAAATTGTAAATGATATTAAATTTTACTTTCATACATGAGGTTCATGTTTAGGATAGAGTAATGGACTATGGAATTGGCTATACTGGCTTAAAATTCTTGCAGATTCATTGTGTCCATTTATGGATTAACACTGTTAGGAATGGTATGAACCTGCACCCTACTCGTAACTATGTGTAAAATAGCAACGTGTTCTCAAATTATTGTTTTCAATGAATTATATACCAGCTTTAGTGTACTTCGGCGTTTTATAACCTCAAAAGTAATAATACGCCATGACATAGGCCCTTTTCATTTTCTTCCAATCTGTTATTAAAATAATTACATTCGCTGAATCGTTTCCCTCTTATTTCTGAGTCACATTTTGCCATTCCTTTTTCCTTATCAATCTGAACTGGTAACCATGACAACACTTTAGTTAATATCGATATCAAAGAAACAAGCACACAACTCTAGCAAGTTGCATAGAGCAACCAAGGTTTTGATGCTTCTAAAGAAAGAATGGAGTAGCTCCTCCTTGCAGCCAACTTAACCCCAAAATTGCATTACAGACTCGGTAAAAACGGGTTCTTCAAAAGTCGACTGTCTTGTACGTCAGTCAGTAGCTTTGCAAGACTTCCTATTCAAAGCTGAACCCCGAAAATGGCGGTTTCTTTTAGAATACTTCTTCTATTTGGTTCTCATATGTCGCAGTGTGAATGCGCATGGCAATTCACGTCTTCATGAGAAAGAAGCAAATGCTCCAGGAAAATCTTGCTTACATTGTTCAACACACACGCTAGCTGTTTCTAACTGAATACATTCACGGTGTAGAAAATTATAGCTTTTCCATTAATTTCATCGATAAGTTCATCTTATCTTTAAAAGATCCGTCTTCTTATCTTTGAAATCTCTACATTCTCCGGGCAAGAATTTCCGCCATCTTGAATGGCAGAATACGACTCCTCGCGGAAATTGAAATCATCAACTTATGTAATGAAGCTCTGTAATCGGAATCTAGCAAGCAGTCAATAATAGAATGTACATGTATAGCAATAAGAGAATGTACATGTATAGCAGCTTGTCGGAAAGAAAAGATACTTTACGCCGCTGTTTCGTACAAGCGACAGCATCTGTTGCACAGAAGCTGCCAACAGGAAGTTTGTAGAAACGTATGCGGACCAAATTAAATTTAGTAAAACTTATAGAAAAAAGAGAGACTGGAACGAAAACATGAAAATTCACTCTCAGACAATCGAAATAATGACCGATGCATACAGTTCAACAAACAATAATTAGTTTAAACGGGGTTTCTTGAACGAGTACCTATCCGTTCTTGAGCTAGTTTATATTCGTTTCTTGGAAGGTCATTTCCATTTTTCTCTAGCTTCTTCAGGTTTATAGATGCCACCTGCTAACAATAACAATTGCGGGCCCGTCTCTGCTCTATCGTTATTTTCATGGCAAGTTCTCGACTGAACTCCAATCTATGAACCACCTTTGCAAAACTTTCACAAAAACACTCAACTAGCTACAACCACTATATACGATTTCCCCCACTCTCTATCTGAGCATAAATCTAAATGCAGATTCCATGAACAAAGCTTCTTTCCCAGAACTGTCCGCCTGTTCCACTGGCCTGCTTCCTGGTTGAATACAACGTAGTAGCCTTCAAATCGAATGTAAACAAGTTCTTGTTGAGCTGTTCTCATAAATAAGCAAATTCTACCATATTTACACCAATAACGATTACTACACTACCACATTACATTCATTAATCCTTATTTTCGAGTAGGCTTCAGGCCTTGACAAACGGTAACTCTAAAGTAAAAAAAAAAAATAAAATAAATAATGAGCTCACATTACTCACCTATTGCCTAGAATACATATTTCATAATTCATAATAAGATCAATAGTATCAAGTATTTTACCTAAGAAAAACATTTATAAAATTTAATAAAAAAGAATATGTTGCTTAGTAGTTTTATAAGATAGTAAGTAACTAGGATGAATGCATTTACATATTAGTCTCATTGGCAAACAAGCGTTAGAAATTATGTTTTTAAACAAAAATAATTTGTTTGAAACTAATGCCGAATACATTTATGTCTACTTCTGTTTTGCAGATTATTAAAAAAATTTTTTTAATATTTGTTTTTATGTTATTATGTTGATTCCTTTAAATTTATAAAACAGTTAAAAATATTTCTGTTAGACTTACATTAGATTCAAACTTGGGTATTGACATTACAAAAACTACTCTCTTAGCAATGTGTACTCTGCCTTCACCTTTATTTTTTTTTTGTCAGTCAGTCACATTTTCTCATTTATCTACAAACAAATGCCAAAAACATTTTTTTAATAATATGTAGATTCTTATTGTTTACAAAGAAAAAGGAGACATGAAACAAATTTGATAAATTCCTGTTTACAACAAGTTCCATACCAAAATAATGCGCCTTGAACTAATGATGAATACCTTCCATATCAACTTTTTTGTGGATTATCAAAAGAAAGAAAAAAATGGTTGCTTAGTTTTAATTTTTTTTTGTATTTTATATTATCGAGTTAATATTTTAAAATTCATAAAGCATGTGTCTTTAAAAAAAATAGTCTTTCTCTCACTTCCTTTAATCACAAAAGATTAATCATCTCCACCAATTACTTTTTAGAACCCCTCCTCCTTTTCTTAATAGCCATAAAAGTTATGCATTTCGACTTCATATTATAAGACCTTGAAACCATGCTACACGTTAGACATAGTAAACTATTTCCCCCTCTAAAATTATAAAAAAGTTCAACATTTTTTAAGTTTCAAAACGGTCTGCACATCGTAGCAAGATATGACTATATTTACATAAAGAAAAAAAAACAATTATATATATATATATATATATATATATATATATATATATATATATATATAGTAATTTATAAGATATATATGGCGATTAAGCTACACTGAATATTCCGCGTTTCATCCACTCTAGAACTCTTCAGGCTTATGCGTATATATATATATATATATATATATATATATATATATATATATATATATATATATATATACATATATATATAAGCAGAAAGCAATTATATTACCTAAAGTTTCCAAATGGTCACCCATCTGGTATTAGCCAGGCTCAATGTTGCTCCACGTATATATATATAGCATAATCACGTTGACGAATCGGTTTTCATCAGATTACCGAAGTTAAGTAACGTTTAGCTTGACTAGTACTAGGTGGGTAACCATTTGGGAATTGTAGGAGCTGTGTGTGCTCTCTGCTTATTTTAGCATCGTTTCCAGTCGTCCTAAACCTTCACTTGCCTCTGGTAGTTAACAACATCGACTCAGGAGAGGTGTGGTTGAGATTGCGCAACTCTTGCCACAAAAATTATGTGTGTGTGCGTGTGTGTGTGTATGCGTGTGTGTGTGCATGAATGCATGCCTATCTTTATAAATGTAGAAATTTATAAATATAGAATTCTACTTATTTATGGATCAACTCACATTTTATCTCCTAAACTCATCTTTTTTCTTATATTTTAAAAACATTTCTTTGTCCTTTCCTTTCTGTACCTCCTCTTACTTCTCGCTTCTGCCATCACTCTTTGGACTTTTCCAAATGTCATATCATGACAAGTGTTCTTGTTCCACGAGAAAATCTTGGATACTTTTCCTTTTTCTGATCTCTTCATACCGAAACAAAACTAAATGCTCGGCTCAAATCCCACTGATATCTTTCATACAAACTGCTCCTTTGATCTCGGATGTCACACTAAACAGTTTCAGAGAAACCCTTGTGTAACGCGCTTACCTCCATCAGTCATGCCGCAATCTCAAAATGTATTTTCTCTTCTCAGCTTATCTTTTTAACTGTTTTTCGTTCGTCTGCTTACCTTACCTCCCAACATTATCAACTGTTCAAATTCTGTGCATACCAATCTCGTCTCAAGTATGATCTTAAACTACATCCGGTGATGAGGTCCAAGTTTGAGGAGTGTAGAGTCATTCCTTAGTTACCATTGCTCTCACAATGCCTCTGAGCAGGAATTGTTATACATATCTCAACTATATGCATTAAGATTTATCATTTGCATATTATTTATTTAAAAATATATGTCTACAACACAAATTGATCTATAAATATTTGATCATATTAAACACTTGAAGCATAGGAAAATCATCAAAGTGACTGAATTCAGTATTAAATGGCCAAATAATGGTTGTTATGCCGTACATTTACTAATGCAAGCAAACCTTATTTATATTAATTCAAGTGATAGAAAATTCACACTTTCTATCATTTTTCTTTCTTGTCAGATTCATTTCAAAGTACATTCCATCACTTGTCTTCATTTTTACAAAGAACAATATAAACCCATTCAAAAGAAGAAAAAAAAACATTATTTCAAGCTTCTTAGTCTATATTTAATCCTTAAAGAAGTTTTGATTTTCCCTTGGGTCACCGTACAACATTTTTAGCGAACACACATTTAAATAAAAAAAAAAAAATGGCAAGGAAAATTTATTGGAACGCAACTTTTCAGACTTTAAATCAACCCTTTAGAAATTCAGTGTCTAAAACTTGATCAAGATTGGAATATTAGCTGAAGAACTTGTCTAGAGCAGTGTAAAAAAATATTGCCAACACTTTTAAAACAGCTATTGGGTGTTAAAAGTCTTGGTAATCCTGTAACAATATTAGTCATCACCCTAAGTTACTTAGCCTTTTAGCCTTGGACAGCAAATTGTAATCAAATCGTGACTAATAAGTCAATGACCAAAATATGATTGACCTACACTGAGACAACTGTATACTTCTGACTGACAAAACGAAGAACATATCCTTCACTCTATAGCAAAGACCAATGCCTATTTATTTGCATACTAGTAGCAAAGGGCGGGCAGATTACGTATTTATTATTATAGAGCCAATTTTCTATTGAATATTATATTGTACCTAATATATAGTACTGATTCTAAGAGATTAAAAAAATGACTTGGACCCCGTCAGCTAGAATCGAAACCAAAACATTTAGCGTTCCATCCACGTTCCCTACGGTTTGAGCTATCTACAGATGAAAGAGATTTAAAATTAAACCACTTCAAGTTGTGAATGAATTTGCGCATGCACAAAAGTAATAGAAATATGTTTGCAATTTCAAATGAGCAGTTTGCATTTCAACTTATCGACATATTTCCGTACACGTTATTCATTCATCCAAACAAAGATTTTACTCATTAATAACCCATTATTGGTGTATGATTATTATTTCCTGTTTATTTCAGTGTTATCTGACTAGAGTTTAACGGTTAAATATTTTCACACAGACAGACACACATTTACTGTTTTATTTATATGCATTTATATAAATATATGTACTCTCCTCCCGTTACATAAAAGTTAATTAGTAAGACATATGTTTTTTTTTCTAATCCCCTGACGAAACCATTTCAAGTAGTGAAGGTGAAACGAGAAAGCAAATAGCAAGTCCGACAACCACCTCAGACTTATTTTGCCCGCTAGAAGTAGATTCTAAAGGAAATCTTCCACTCTATAATAAGAAGTCAACGATGGGTGTTTTTTTTTATTTAGTTTATCAAAAACGATCATAATAATTAATAATGGAAAACATTTGAATGATGTAGATATATGATTTTATATGAATATTTTGGTAATAATATATTTACATAAATAGCGAGTGCAAATATTTAAAAAGCATAATATTATTTTAATTATTGTCAACAGAATGTATATTGTTAGTGATTATATGAAACAATACATAAATAATCAAACAGAGAGACCCCGTCAAGTACACAAACTTTATAGCTTTCATTCGCGGCTTCTTGTGTTTTGATCTTGTTGATAAGCTCGCCACAGAGCATTTTCTTAGGGAGCCTCGATGGATCAATTCTGCTCAGGAAAGACGGTGGTGGATGATGATGATGATTTCAACGCTGATCACTGTGACTGGATGCCAAACTTATATTTGGCGTTTGACTGTCGTAAGGGATTTTTAGATTGTGTCTCAGTTTTTGTTGTTGGATGAGCTCTAAGTTTTTTTTATTTCGCTTCTGTATAAGCTCCACGTTTTGCACCGATGAGTGGGGGTGCTATTTTAATGCCGAAGCAAAACACTGTATATTAATTCTTAGGTTACTAGTCAGTGGGGAGAAATTGTATGTTCATCCCATTCCCCAAAGTATATGTTGTGGGGACTCACCCATGCACAAAAGATGAACTCTTCCAAACTATATAAATAAATCGAGAAGTACGACTCTCGGTGTGGTCTGTGTAGTCTGCAGTACGCCATCTTGTATGCCATCTTGGCAGTACGTTCTACAACTGTTGCATTTAGTATATTTTGCTTTATTAAAATACAGTTTATCTTTTCTAAATATATACATGTCCGTGTTTTCATTCGTGATCCTTCCGGGCTACAACAATATAAGTGTTGGCTAGAACAAAATATGATAGGTTTGATCAACCATTGAACTTGGATTAAATTGTTTGAGTAAAAAAGGAAAACATAAAAAATTATCTCTTTCTGATTTCTATACCTCCTTCTCTTTCTTTGTCAGCTATATTAAATAATATTATGGCTTCTTATCCCTTTTGTTTAATTTGGACTATTCCAATTTTGTTATACTTTCCCTTTTTATAAGCTACTAGCGAGGGGTACCCAGCGTTGCTCGAGTGTTTGAGGGTGGGGTAAAAAAAAAGTAAGTATGAGGATCGAAACCGAACCCTTGAGGCAAAGTTGTAAATTAAAGTGTGAAAAAAAAGTGCGATATTAACCATTGCCCCACCGCGAGATGCTAACGGAAACACGTTTGAATTTATTTAATTAGTTGGATTTAGCAGGTGCCCGTTTTAATGAGTTAATGACGTCAACTGCGGGATAGTATTCATTTACTACTGAATACTTTTTTTCCCATCCCCAAGATGTTATAGGAAAAGGACTAACCCACATGCGGCGAGCGACAAATATTGAATATCTATCTTCCAGAAATCGAGCAAATTAAATAGATAGGCGAGCTTCGTCGTTAACTGTGAGATATTACGATTTGTATGTGATATAAAAAGTTTTAAAAAGTTGTGAACCGAGCGACCGCTTCTCTGAAAGAAGCCTTTTGTAGACACACAGAAAAAGCGAACACACATACATACATTTTCGCTTTTATATTTATAGATTAGCTGGAATATTCCAAGTTGCTATGTACTTTTTTACTATGTTCATGACGCCATAATCCTTTTTTTTTACTAACTCCCCTCCTCACGTGTGTGTCGACCCCTCATATAGTCAGAAGAAACTGAAATATTGAGAAACTCTCTGAACGAGCGTCTTTTACGTATGGTTTAAATCGCATTGCAATGTGATAGACATATTTTATGTTTCACAAGGAGGAGGGGGGTTCTTTTCCCATGGATCACTTAAAAGTGGCGGCATGTAAAGATTTGTGACCACTTCCATTGTCTTCCACATAAAATTGTATCGATACGATTAAAATTTCATAAAAAAATAGATTATCTTTAAAATTTTAAGGAATTATACCTTCAAATCCTCCTTAGCATCGCACTTAAAAATTTTGGAACACGCCAGTAAATTTGATATGAGAGTACGCTTATAGATTTTAAGTAGATTTTCTAACCTTTCTTTCTTAATGGAACATCACACAGACACTGATATATATATATATATATATATATATATATATATATATATATATATATATATATATATATATATATATAGTAAGATGATTGATAATTTATAATTAAAATTAAAAATTGGTTTCATATTGTGTTCCTCCTTATGAAACCGATTTTTAATTTTTAATTTTAATTATAAATTATCACTCATCTTACTAAATATTAAAACAGCTCTAGGATATATATGCCTATTGAGCTTATTATATATCTGCATTACAACGAGCACTGTTTTTCTTGTATTTTAATTACATTAGTGATTTTACTATTACATTAAAATACACTTTGCTCTTTAGACTGCTGTTCTAATCCCCTTTATATATATATATATATATATATATATATATATATATATATATATATATATATATATGAACATAAAAAGAGTAATAGATGGGGTGTTAAACAACATGAGCAATGAGAACGGCTCAGAGTAAGTGGTAAGTTAATTGCAAATTACGAGTAATTAGAACAATTAAAATGGAACTTTTCCCTAAGGATATTTCAATCCCAAAACTGAAGAATATTTTAGCATGTATTTTGTGTGATTTAAAGTATGTAGTAAAAACTCAAACTTTGACGAACTTAGCTTTAGTCTAATAATGGATCTCAATATTGGATCTGACAGGATTTGAACAATAAAACAAACAATACATTAACCCAGGATATGAATGAGAGCTAGCATATTATTATTATTATTATTATTATTATCATCATCATCAACTAGCTGATTTGTCACTGAATCAAATTTTATTACCTCTCAGGTGTAATTCAAAGCAAACGTCTCCCATCCTTCAATCGGAGGACTACAGCTGACAAATGTTTCCAACCTAACCCCTAGAGGCTCTTTGAGAAATATATTTTTAAACCCCTCAAAATTAAATGCAATAAACGAATAATAATTTATTATCTGTTCTGGGTGGGCATAGGCGGCCGGTGGTAAAGCGAACACCAGTACAGACTTACAATTAAGCATGGCGGGTTCGAATCTTGCAGAATCCATAAGAGCACGTTAATAGTATGACATTAGTAAAATTGTATGTGAATTTGGGATGTGCAGTTGGTGCCAAAACTTTTTTGGTCTCACGATAAAAAGAGAGTGAACCTGTAAAATCCACCCATGTCCATTCGTTTGTCAGCACTTTTCTCAATAACTACGTCTTGGAATTTTTTGAAATTTTGCACAAGCATTAAACGTGATATGAATAACAAAGTAACAGAACAGATTTTCCTGGAAAACTCCGGTTGCCCCTTTCCCTAGGGGTGGCTTTCTGGTTGAAATGGCTAAAATTGACATTTTTGTGCTTCTTAAAAAAAATTGATGCCTTGGATTTTTAGAAAACTTTCAGAAAAGTTGTAACTAACTAATTTCTATATAATTTTCTTTGTCTATACTTCACAATAACTCTTGGATGTGCCCCAGGGGCTTTTTAGGCCTAATAAAAACACTCCGTTTTTGGGACTCTTTTACCATATTTGTCCAAAATTTTCTGTGTATGTCTATTCAGCAGTTTTGCATAGTGCTGAACTCAAATTTAAATATGTTATGGTCTTGGGGACTTTGGGGGCTAAATGGAGGGGGGCAAATGATGGACTTGGTCATTTCTTTTTTTGCATGGTACAGAATTCAAATTTACATATGTTAAGACCTAAAACTGCACCGTTTATTCATTTTCACTAGGATTTGACATTTTGACTTTTGGGGCTAAATGGAGGCAGGGGGTGGGGCAGATGCTGAACTTAGTCATTTTTCATGCCTCGTTCACTGTGCACTCACGGGAGACCATGCATGCTTCACTTGTTTTTTTATCACTTGATAGCAGTAAAAGATACGGCCTCAACAATCAATCCAATAGAGGATGGATCATGACATCAGCTGGTTTTGCTCTGATTGGGTGAAATATTATTCTGCTCAGCACTGGCAGGTTCACTCTCCTAGGCTTTATCATCTCTCTTTCAGACGAGATTAGTTTATTGCTAACCATCTGGGGCGCCCCTACCGAGGAATGCCGATGAGACTGTTCAGGCGTTTTATTTGTGAAGTAAGAGTGCATCTGTCTTCAATCCTCAGCTTCCATATGTCATATCTTCCTGCTGTGGGAGGAAGTTAAATACTGTGAAATAAGTGGAGCAGTAAATGTCTGGAAATGTTAGATGAAACATTGACATGTAATAAAGCGTGTATGGCAGCAATAGTTGTATGCAAATGACATGCCGTATGCGAGGTGACGTTACAGCGAGGAAGAAAAGAAAAGATCATGAAAGAAGAATGTGTGTCCAGACCGAGAATCACATGAGAGAGAGGTCGAGGTCAGAGATAACCGCATTATATACCTGGCCTGAGCGCAACAGTTTTGGACAGGAGACAAGGCTGAAAAGTACCTGGAAATAAACGTATATTTTTGTAATGGAAAAAAGTTAATCCAGTTATTATTTGTCTTGGTTTTCTTGCGATTATCTGCACACAACATCTGGCTATCGAGTGTAGACATGTAACGATTATGTTACGAACATTGAACACCTCAAAATCCAAGTTTTTTTCAGCCATTGCTAACTTCCTTTTGCCTACTATATTTTCCAACCTTAACAAATAATATTTTATCTTCCCCTAACTTTCCTGTTTATGAATTTTGGAATTCATTTTTTGCATCTCTGTAACATTTCAAAATTATTTTCCCAGACAATATCCGCCCTTTTTGAAACACACAAAAAAAGAAGATATCTGTTGTTTTCTATGCATATTTATCTTGGAATAACACCTGAAAGTTCAGATTTTTCAAATTTTTATTTCTATCAGTTCATTGCATTTTATTAAGAGATAACTTTTCATTGTTTAAATTTGCTTGATCATAGAACTTTGTTTATTTGTTTAACTTAGAAAGTTTATCAGCTCTTAAAATTATGGCAAAAAGAAATCAGATTTAAAAATCAAACAATACATTGCCTTTGTGCTGAAGAACAAATAGAAGATTCTTTTTTTAGATATTCTCACAGCTTATATCTAAATGCTTCACCTCTGCAAATACCAGAAAAAAAAATCAAAAAGAAAAATAATTTAAACTCAACACAGATTTTAATCGACACAAACTCTTTTCTTTTTCTTTTTTGTTTTTTATCAGATTTTCGATACGTATCTGCGGCTTCTTTCTTAGCTTCTAGTGTACTCAGAATTTCAGATTAATTCTAATCTCGCTCTCTCTATCTCTCCTGCTAACACATGAGGAGCAATCAGCTTTGCAGGTCTTTAGGCATAAACAGACTTAGTCATAGCCAAAAGGTATACTGGTGTTTCAAGTATAAAAAGAACTAGACTGGCGTGTAGTACTCGCTGACTCTTGTAAATTTATTTAAAACGATGTCATCTGTAGAGTTTTGCAGGAACACATCCAAAAACTAATGTTTGATTTGTTCCACTAAGTTTTCAGGACAAATGTGAATTTTTATATAGGTAGTTGTGCTATTTCTTTCTTTCTTCTTCTTTTTTTTTTTTTTGCAAAACCAGAACTTTATTTTTTCGTGTGATATTACATAAAGACTTCCTCATTACTTCTCAACATGTTTTTTTCTTATTTGTGTACGCGTTCATATATCGCTATGTGACACGAATTACCATGCTTCACTAAATTCTCAGATTTAAAAAAAATATCAGTTTTTTTAAATTTTTCCAAGGACTTTATCTTATATTTTTAGATTAAAATGGAGTTATATATTTCATAACAAAATTTGACAAATTTAAAATAAAAATGAAGATTTTCAAGTTTGACAAGACACATTGGAGAAAGTCAGAAGTTTCATATATTGTTCAATTTTAACAGGATAAGGAAAAAATATTATTTCTGGTTTTAATAGACAACTACTTTAATAAAACGTATACATTATACACTCATTGTTTTCTCTAAAACAAATAAACTTATGAAAATAAAAAAAATCCATCAAATTTCTGGATTAACTTCGAGAATTCTTTGTACAAGATGGAGAAATAAGGACCCTATAAGACTTTGACCCATTCTTACATTGTCAAGCAGACAACTGACTTATGTCCTTGATTTCATATGTAGTTAAGTAATTATTTTTAGTGACTCTTATGATCAGCTGTGTGTGTGTGTGTAAGTTAAATCATTGCTTGAAATCAACAGTGAAAAGATTTTCTGTTATGTTTCTTGTTATTTTCCTGATAAAGTTTTTTTTTTTCCTATTTCGTTTATTTAAAGTAAATGTAAAATTTATGCATTCCACATCTAAATTATTTGGAAATTTCATCATTAAAATCTTGTTCTTGCGTTGTTCAAATGTTTAAATAAATTATACTTCGGAAATCATATAAGGTATAATCAAGTATCATTTTCCCCGTAATTACCCAAATTATCTCCCTTGACAAATCGTAAAAATTACCTCCCTTTTCTAATTTCCGGTTTTTGATTGAGTGGTTTCAGCAATAACCTTGTTGGGTACAAACAACATGGCACATTTTAATTGACTCTTTCTCATTCATGAGCACATTTATTGTATTTAATCATTTTAATGAGATTCAAACATGCCCAGAGAATATTTGCCGTTAGTAAGTGGTCAGGAAGCAATAAAGATTTGAAATATAAACATGTGCTGACCAGGGTTAGCAATTAAACAGTGAATAAAGTGGCATTATTTGGATTATTCAAACTTCTGTTCTAATCTTAGGTGCTAGTCTCATAACGTTTTGGCCGATGTAAGCTCCAAACTTCTTCAGGTTTATCTTGCTGAACTTGGTAAACTTTGTCCAACTCGGGAACTTGTACAGAATTTTGAACAGAACTCTTTATTTAATCTACATAAGTAGCTTACTCTCATTCAATCACCCAGGACAGGATAGAAGTTTTATATAATCTGTAATTGTAGTTTTAGTATCACACGTCCTGAGGATTGAACCTGCAACCTCAAGCTGATTATGATTTAGCTCTTATATATGTACCACCACAATGCCTTGCGTTATAATCAAATTATCAATCCTCACCTCAAAGACCAGCAAACAATAAGTGGTGCAATCTAACCCTGCAAAAAACAAATGCATGAGCAGCACTGTCAACATTCCATATTAGAATCTCATGCAGTTTGCAATGAATTAAACCTACTAGGACTACCCAGAACCGTATCTCAATCTTACAATGCATCTAAAACCAAGCTTCTCTCTTTACATCATCAACATTCTGATCCACATCTGGCATCAATTGAAATGAATGGCTCTCGTCTTCAGGAGGCCTCAAGTTTTGACAAGCTTCTTGGCTTGACCATTACTCCTGATCTTAAATGGAACACGTACATCAAATCTGTTGCCAAGGCCGCTGGAAAAATGGTGGGATCTTTCTATCGATCCGGTAGATATCTCACTGCTGATGCTATTCTCTATCTATATAAGAGCCAGGTACGTCCAAGGATGGAATACTGTTGCCACATCTGGGCAGGAGCTGCTAGAAAGGACTTGACCTGCCTTGATAGAGTTCAAAATAGACTTCGTAGCCTCGTAGGAGATGTCCTTTTCTCTTCCTTGCAATCTCTATCTCACAGAAGAGATGTTGCGTGTTTGTCTCTGATGTATCGTTATTTTCATGGAAAGTGTTCGACTGAGCTTCAATCTATGGTCCCCCCTCGCCAAACTTTCACAAGAAACACTCGTCTAGCTGTAAACACTATCAATAATTCCCCCCACTCTTTATCTGTGCCTAAACCTAAGTGTAGATTCCATGAACAAAGCTTCTTTCTTAGAACTGCACGCCTGTGGAATTGTCTTCCGTTTTCCTGCTTTCCGGCTGACTACAATATGGTTGTGTTCAAGTCTAACGTAAATAAGTTCTTGATGAGCCGTTCCATATAAGTTATCAAATTTACCAAATTTTCATTACTAATGACAACTATATTGTCCAATTTCTACTGTACACTCTTTAACCCTTATCCTTGAGTGGCCTCTTGGCCTTGATAATGTGGTGATGCCTATGTAAAAAAAAAAAAAAAATGTCACCTTAGTCAAAATGACTCACTCTTTGTCAGATTGAGTGTAGAGGACATATCCTCGACTGGTAAGCTTCACGTCTCAAAAGACTGCCTTCTAATGTTAACTAGATCTGCTTGTTTATATAGCATTGGTTTGGTCCATTATTATGTGAGTACTCCTACTAAACCATAGCGAAAGATATACAAAGGACATAAATAAATTAGACACAAGACCATTCAAAAGTTTAGGGAGGTGAGTCTATAGTTATTCTTGTTACTCTGCCTTTTTAATTGTCCAAAGTACTTCTAACTAGACTATTCAGTCATTATGATATTACATTTACGTCAGTGATAGTCCTACCTAAAATTTCCGAATCGAGTTTTTTTTTTATACTACATTTTGATTTTAGCCAAAAAGCCAAGGAACCATAAAATTATTTGCTCGTTGGAATGCTGGGGATTACAATTGGAAATATTCATTTGCACAAAATATTTAAAAATTACAAATTAGACACAGGGCTGATCAAAAGTGTAGAAATAATGTTGGTCATAAAATTATCTATCCTACTTTTAACTATAACTATCTCAGTCACCACAATACCACATTCACTCCAGCGGCTGTCCTATTTAAGTTTAACCCAACTTTGAAAAAGTTTTATTGAATCATAAATATATACAGAAATGGTACACTTTGATCGTCACTAAAATGCCGGATCTTAGCCAAAGGCCAAAGAAACATAAAAGTGAGAGGCTGCTGGAATGCTGAATTATATTTTTTCAGTACACTAAAACAAGAGAGAGGACTGGGTTAGGCAAAAAATAAAGAGAGAGTTACAGAGGAAGGCAATAAAAGGACGAGGGAGAAAGAGAGAAAGATATGGAAAGGGAGACAGAAGGGGAGATAGAAATTTAAAAATTAAGATGTTACACACATTATTTCACTTCAATCTAATTTTATATGGTGCCGAGCAACATGGGTAGCCCTGCTAGTAATAATATAATACACGAGCTTTACCGAGTTGTCATGTTGAGGTTATAAATATTAATATTAATAAAATTGATATTAAGCCTTATCAAATTATTAATTTATTATTGTCTTTCAGATCGTCGTACATTTAATAAGATCAGAGTGTTTTGTAATGGCAGTTGTTTTCCTCTCTCCTACTCTGATAAAGTACAAAATCCACTTTGAAATCTAGTGGAGGATGTCCTTTTCTTTGTCCTACAGCCTCTTTTTCACAGAAGAGACGTTACTCGTCTTTCCTCTATCGTTATTTTCATGGTAGATGCTCGTCTGAGCTCCAGTCACTGTAAAACATACACGGCAAGAAATTTGTCTGTCTATAACCACTGTAAAAAAATGTCTTTTCTTTCTCCATGTACCTGAATCTAAACTGAATGTCTATGAGAAGAGTCTCTTTTCAAGAACTACCCTCCTGGAAACACAATACTAAAAGGCTACTTTCCAGCTGACTACAATATGATCGTTTCAAGCCCAATGTTAACAAATTCTTGTCGAGCCATCGTATTAAATAATCAAATTCTACTCAGATCTAACTATTGTCTGAAATTTAAGGAGGATAGAAAATCGACCTTGTGTTTATTTTCGAAAGTCTTATAACTCTCACTTTTGTCCTTTAGTCTTCATATTCCTTAAGCGATGTTTATGACAACGTGTTTAGAATTGCTGTTTTCTGGGTCTAAACTATCCATCTAATACTTATTGTTGGCTAGTTTTTTAACCTTGAAGTATTATTTGTTTTGCTCCTTACATTAAGTGACTTCATGCATTGTCTAGAGCGATTTCCATGATAAAAATATCAAGGTGTTTATCTCGTCATCCATCTGACCCAAACTCATTAACCCTTGTCATCAAGTGGTCTTTGGGCCTGGATTAGCAGTGACTCATAAGTAAAAGAAAAAAAAACACGAAAAACAACACATCCATTCTTGGAGAAGTACATCACTGACAATCATCTATTATTTGTGAATCTGTGCGGAATGAAGGTATATCACGCATAGTAATCTTGAATTAATATTTTTGTGGCTGGAGGGGGGGGGGCAGTCACCAACTATCATGGTTTAGTCAGCTGGTAAGCAGCCCCACGGTCTTGTGTTCCACAAACGAACAGTCCTAGGAAAGAAACACTGCTCATGGAATTTTTTTTTTTAGCTTTAAACACAGATAGAGAGTGAGGGAATTTTTTTGACGGTTGTTGTACCTAGAAAAGTATTTGTTTCGAACGTTTTATGGGGGGGGGGACCGTAGATTCAAGAAGCTCAGACGAGCAACTACCATAAAAGTAAAGGTAGAGCAGAGCCAGACTCACAACGTTCTATTCTGTGTGTGTGTGTGTGTGTGTGTGTGTGTGTGTGTGTGTGTGTGTGTGTGTGTGTGTGAGAGAGAGAGAGAGAGCAGGGAAGTGAATTTTGTTGTTTATTTCATGGATACAAGGCTCTTGTGCAAGGCATGACATAACGACTTGCCTTTTCTAAACCAGCCATTTCGTTGGCAATTTCTTTTCTGGGAACATTTTCCTTTTTATGTTTAAAGTTTTCTTTTTTTTCTCTTTGGTATATATTTTTTTACAACTTTAACTCGCAGATCATGTGAGCTTAAGTTCAAATCCGTCAATCTGATTCGATCTCACTTAATGTGAATACTTTTTTTTTTAATTTTATTTATTTTATGCTTTCTTCTTCACGTTGTTCCTGTTTTAACATCTAAAACCTTTCAGTGGATAATCACCTGTCTTTATTCAAAGCAACCTCATTTTGATTCTTTAAAGCCAGAAATCATTTTCCTAGGCAAAGTAGCTTTGATTTGCGATTTGCACAGCCTGGGAAATCAATTTCAAGGATGGACCTGATAATGTTATTTTATTTATTTTTATTTATTTATTTATTTATTTTTTTTTTACAATGAGGTTATCATTTTTTTCTGTAGGATATAATCCGCAGATCTTGAGGTAACAATAATAAGCAAATGGTCCTGTGACATGTTCCTTTTCCTTTTTCATTCATCGTCATGATCTGCTGTGTTCGTTATTTTCTTACATAACAACTCACATTTTATGTCTTCTACTGCTCAGCCCTCTTAAATATGTCAAATCATCTTAGTGTTTAGAAGTGTTAGGCTATCAATCATTTCAGAAACCTCCATTTTTTTTTTTCTTTTAAACTTTCGCTCTCACGGATCAGCCGGATGTAACCCTTAAGTCTCTCTGATGGCCACTCTAAAAAAGTGATAAAAACGAAGGCCGGAAGTGTCTTTCCTTCATAGATTTGCTTCTTTTCTTCCTTAATTCTCGACGTCCCAGATGTTGAAGGGCACTTGACTGATGTGAGCATTAATATAATGCATGTGCCCTTGGGAAATAACTTTTAAGACAACACTAAGCCCGAAGGTCACAAGGACCAAAGTTCTTGACATGACCATCTTAACCATTTCTTTTTCGCGCTCTAGTTAAGTAGGTTAGCTCACATGACTTAGCTTTTGTCATTATTTGACCTGATCGATTCTTCACTAAGTCTAAAGAGTTCTTTTATAAAATTGTAAATCCTGCCCGGACAGTGTAGAGGTTACTTAATCAAATAATCCTAGTACAGATGTTAAGTAAGCAAATGACCTTTTCTTTTTCGTCTTCTTTTCTTCACCTTATTCTTCGTCTTCATCTTCTTCACCTTCTTCTTCTAATCATTATTTAATGACCTTTTGTTATGCCTCTTGATTCCTTTGTCTCTTATGTGTGTTTCTTATTGTCCTTCTTATCGTTATTCAATAACGATCTTTGCCTTGTCATCTTGATTCAATTTTCTCTTTTTTTCCCTTAATCATCATCATCATCATCTTCTCCTTCTTCTTCTTCTTCTTCTTCTTCTAATCGTTATATAATAATGATCTTTTATCTTGTCGTTTCGATTCCCTTTCCTCATAAATAAATCCATGCACTCTTTTCAATCCATAAGGTAGAGTCTCTTTCGACATGGACTTTTAATTTGAAGTTAAGACAAAGCGAAATTTCATCTTCCATATATTCAATAAATCACCCAGTTGCACTCCCCCCCCCCACGAGAGTTACTCAATTTTGATTTCACAAAACCAATAGTCTTTGCCTTTCTATGCTTTTATTCAATTTTTTTCAATATCAAGGTTAGGATTTTAACAAAGGGACCAACAGTGACTACTGTTGCGAAAAAAGAAGTAACAAGTGAAACAGGATGAAAGCGTGAAAGGGAGATAATTGGGAGTATTTATTGAAAGCAGACGAATGCCGTACATTGTTATTACATATGTGTTTATGGGAGCAAAAAAGAAGACTGAAATTAAACAAGGAGCAAGTGAATGTATTGAAAATCTGGTAAAATCATGGATTATAGGAAAATGCGAGCATGAAAAGTAATATGGTTAAGCGCTAACATAGAAAAGTAAAGGACTAGTTGGTAAAACTGGAAAAAATGACAAGATATTCTAGTAAAAAATATAATAAAGTTATAACTTAAAATATTGCAGCATTAAGAATTTTTATTTTAAAATTAATTTATAACATTATATAATCAGTTCTTAATGCTGCAATATTTTAAGTTATATATTTATTATATTTTTTACTAGAATATCTTGTCCCTTTCTTTTCCAATTTTAACAACTAGTCCTTTACTTTTCCATGTTTAAGCTTAACCATATTACTTTTCCTGCTCGTATTTTTCTATAATATATATATATATATAAATCAGTTGGGGTTTTCAAATTAAACCTGAATAGCAATGCATTTACTAAATCAATATTTTATTCTGAGAGTTCAGATTTTCTGGAAGGAAATAATATGAAAATGATACAATGGATATGTAATGTGAGTCTTAAAGAGAGTTTTGGGTTTATCAACACATGGAAAGTATAAAAAGTGTGTGCAGAACAGGAGATTTAATGGTATGGCCGTATTGAGAGAGTGGATGATTGCTCTTGGGTTAGTAGATATAGAACAGTTGAGGTAATATGATTAAGTGAAGCTATTATTTAGAGATAATTTTATAGCATCAAGGGTAGATTCTTTACAGTGCAATGTAGACTACAATGCATTGTGGACTAAGTCATTGCACGGAGGCAAATCAAGCTTCTTCCCAGTACAGGTAATCAATCGATTTGATTAAAAAATGGGCGATTTCACCGATTTTTATGACAATAAAGATATAGGAGGATGAAATATTTGTTTGTCCTCATTGAACCCCGAACAACGTCGGGTCTTTTTGTTAGTATGTATATGTGAGTGTATGGATATAAAATAAAATTTGAATAATTTTTCAGAAAAGTATATTTTCAAAAAAAAAAAATATATGTGACTACTGTGTCTGTCTTTATTTGCCGTATCCGTTTTTTCCAATTTTGGGATTATTTTTTTGATAAGAAACACATTTGTTTATAAAAGAGAAAATAACTGATTGCTTCATTTGATGCTATACAAACACATACACACGAGCAAAGTACCAAAGTTAACCTTTGACCTAGAAAAATAGTGTGCGCCATCCCTAGGTTAGAGACCACTATCATGTCAGGTTTGGTTATGATCGGTTCAGTGTGTGAGCTGTAGTAGAATATATATACATAAGCTTTGACTTTGACCTTGAAAAATGGTGTGCACCATTCCTAGGAGGTGGACCATCATCATGCCAGGTTTGGTCATGATTGGTTCAGTTGTGTGGCCTGTAGAAGAGTTGTACACACACACACACACACACACACACACACACACACACATGGATGCTACTTTTTTATACATAGAAATATATAATCATTGAATGTCTACTTGACACTGTCCTCGATTGTCTAAAGTCACTTTGTATAGAGGTTTGTCAGGACAACCTGGCATGAGAATACTTTTTTCTACAAGTAAACCTTAACTGAATACTGCAAATCACGTATCATTCACAGCCTAAATAAGATCTCCTCGGTATGACAAACTCACAGTGACTTATACAAGGAATGGTGCATCTTCTGCAAGTGATTTTGCCTTTAGTAGCAGCACGAACCTGGATACTCCACCAAATAAGAGGAATCCAGTTAATCTAAGAGACCACAAGTAAAGATATTCTATATATATTTAAATGGTCAATTATGGAGAGGAAAAATTTCTCTCAACTTCTTTACTAACTCAGTTGTTTGAGAGGTTAACGATAACTTTAATGGAATATTTGAATATTTGTGTCTAATATAGAGATCAAGTGTTTGCTTCAGGAAGTAAGGTCCCTTGATTTCTGAAAACTCTGACTGAAATAAAATGAAACATATATATATATATATATATATATATATATATATATATATATATATATATATATAGTGAATAAATGACAAAAGACTATATTCCAAAGTTCATGATGTTGACCATCTTATAATTTATGCCTTTAATTCAGTTGACATCTACAATTCTTGACAGTATCTGTTTTGTAGCACAACGTCAATCACGTAATTATTATATCAATTAGTGAATCTATTTTCCCTTAACTCAGCAAAAGAAATAGCAACACTTTATTTCCTTTTAACGGATTGATTGTTGCAATTTCTTCAGATGATAAGGGCAAAATAGATTCACTAATTGATATAATAATTAAGTGATTGATGTTGTGCTACGAAACAGATACTGTCAAGAATTGTAAATGTCAACTGAAAAAGAAATAAATTATAAGATGGTCAACATTATGAACTTTGGAATGTAGTCTTTTGTCATTTATTCACTATATTGCTCTGTAATTACGTTGAGCTTCTTAAATAAGGATTGGTATATGTTATAAGGAAATAAAATATATTTCCACAGAAATATATATATATATATATATATATATATATATATATATATATATATATATATATGATTATTTCATTTTCAGTCACATAAATTAATATACAAAGATATAATTTTATGCATAAATTTTCAGTATTTACTTCAATAGTGCTCAATACATAGATAGAGCTTGGTAGTAAATTATGAAAATATATTTGGCAATTAAGCTACACAGAATATTCCGTGTTTCATTTTCGTGAGAATTCAGGCTTAAACCTGCTGAATTCATAACTTCTCACAAATCCATAACTTATTATATATCTATATAATGATAAAACACCAATGATCTTGTAACGATGTATGTAACCCACTTTCTGGTTCACGACATCCGGTTGCACATGCGCGCATGACCTGCACACAGAAATATTAATGTTATTATTTCAAAATTATTATTTAACATGGAAAGAGTGGGGTTTAAAATAACTTAAACGTAATACAGAAATGAACGATGTAAAAAAAAAGCAGACAGTATTAACAATTGTTTATTTGGATAATTTAAACGCGCAAAAAAAAAAAGAATAATTGGGGCGCTGAAATATTAACGATATTATTTCGAAATTATTATTTAACATGGGAAGAGTGGGGTTTGAAATAAACAAAAGAACAATTGGGACGCTAAACTATTAACGTTATTATTTCGAAATTATAATTTAACATGGGAAGAGTGGGGTTTAAAATAATTTAAACGTAATACAGAAATGAACGATGGAAAAAAAAAAGCAGATATATCAAAATTTGAATTTAACTATAATAAGTATTATGATATCTGTTCAGTGCATATTTACCTATAAGTATGGCCAACCACTTATAATTCAGTAACTGTAAATTTTCTTTTCCAAAAATAATCAATTATAATAAACAGAACGACTCATGAAAATCTATCTATAGTCTTTTTTCATTTTAATATATTTTCATAGAAATGTTTCTGTTATGTCAAAAAAAACCAACTATTTCCTTTACGTCACAAGTGTCACGCTCATACATGAATTCCATAGCTAATATAACATACTGACCCGGCGGGTCACGGGTAGTCTAGTATATATATATATATATATATATATATATATATATATATATATATATATATATATATATATAATAAAAATAAAGCTGAAAGACACATTTTCAATGATAAGATAAACCTATCCAGATTAAAAAAGCTCTACTCGGTTAAGAGTAGCTATTTACAATGTCTCCCCACGGGACAGAGTTAGACACCAGGGTCGTTTTTTAACGTGGAGAAAAGGTACAAAACTAAAAAATTGTCTCAGTCGTGAAGGACTGCTCCTTCACCGAAAGAGAACAAGAAATGGAAGTGCAGCCTCTGAAGAACAGATACTACACTTTGATCTTGACCAAAAGGCCCGGTTAAGAGTAGCATAAATGTTTCTGTCCCTTTTCTTTTTTATCCCCATCATATCACTCTCTCTAATTTTTTTTTTCTAATTCTCTCAATAATTTTCCAATTTCTAATCTGAATGTTTTCAATGTCGGTGTTGTCTTTTTATCTTTAGATTTGTATAACGCGGCCTTTTTTTTTCCTCTTCTGACGAGAAGCATTTAACTTCGAAATATCATGGCCCAAAGAGGTTTCTTCCTTTATTCCTCCTTCTGTAGCCCTTATTGATGTAATAAAGTTCCTATGTAACTTTACTCTTCATCTTAACCTATTTCCTCTTTCTCCCTCCCCTATACTGGTGCTACTAGATCAGGCTGTCTGAAGATATTGGCTTCCTGAGATGAAACCCACCTAACATTGATGCCTTTTGTTTTTCTACTTCCTTTTTGTAAAATTTGATTATGTTCTGAAAAACCCAAAACCAAAACAACAGCCCACCTTTTCCCTTCTTCCCATTTTCCATTTCCCTTTCTATCTCCCCCACTTCCTAACTGGTTTCCTAACTTAAAATGTACCAAACATTAATACTGTAACCCTTTTCCTTCTCCCGTGACAAAACTCATTTATGTTCCGCAGGGCGGGGAGCAAAAACGATAAACTTTACTATAAAACAACAAAACCAAACACTAGACATTGAAGATACAAATAGTTTGAAGAATAAAAACCTTCTACAAAATAACTCGATGCAACATGAATACTATTTCCAAAAAACTCGAGTCGGAATTAAATAACCCGAAAACGGTTGATATGCCATTAAACAACGAAACCAAGCTGTACAAATAAATATTTGAAGCATGAAAACTGTTTCTAAAATAACTAGATTCGGCATTAAATAACCCGAAAAGGGTTGATATGCCGTAAAATAAAACAACCAAAAACCAAACCAAACCCTCCCCCATATATATATACATAGTAAGTTATAAAATGTGTATGGCGATTAAGCTACACTGAATATTTCCACTCTAGGACTCTTCAGGCTTATGCACGAATTCTGTGGTTGTTTGTCGTTTTTATATGCGCATCTGCTATTGAGATTTTAGTTAGGCAATCAGCTTTCTATTGGCTGATAGGAAGGGCGCGGTGGATACTAGAAAGCTGATTGGCTAACTAAAATCTCAATAGAATATGTGCATATAAAAACGACAAACAACCACAGAATTCGTGCAATAGCCTGAAGAGTCCTAGAGTGGATGAAACGCGGAATATTCAGTGTAGCTTAATCGCCATACACATTTTATAACTTACTAACTAGCTCTACCTACGTATTGAGCACTTTTGAAGTAAATACTTAAAGTTTATGCATAAATCTATACTTTCGTATATTAATTTTATGTGAGTAAATTAAGTAGTTTTATATATATATATATATATATATATATATATATGTATGCAGGCTCTATGTTATCGCATTAAAAATATTGAGCTCTATTTTCTGATAGATAATTCAAGATAAGAATTTTCTAAGTGAGTTTTAAACAAATTAAGTTTATAAATAGGCAATACACACATATACATATATATTAATTTATTTTTATATTGTGAGAAATATCAACGTATGAGCAACTTTATATGTTTAAGGTTAGAATAAACATTGTTAGCCACCTGTCTATTATCTCTCTAGATTTATCTGCCTTTCAACGTTGGTCTGTAACTCCTAAAACTTGATTTTGTTTCATCACACAACCCACAGGCTTTTTCTGCAGCAGATTTATGCTCTTACGTAATTGAATGACAGAAGGTAATGGCTGCAAACCATAACCGACATATGAGCTTTATACCCTTCTGTAAATGGATTAAACTGTTGCATACATTGACGTTGGCCTAAGGCCTAATGCAAACTCGGGCCACCTGTCCATTACAGGTTGCAGTTAGATTCGCACATAAACCGATAAACAGATCGATTCTTCAATCAACCATATTCACAAATGGTCAAACCTGGAAAGAAAAAAAAATGGTGCTGCTGGCTATTTTCTTATGCACAGCAAACTTCTCATCAACAATCCAATTACAGAATAGCCATCAGAGTTATGAACAAATACAAACTCATTTCGTATATTTTAAACATAGGCAAACGTTCATTATAGTTAACAATGAAAAAAAAGGGTATATGAAAACAAAACAAATATTTAACAAATTACTGTTGCCAAACTAAAAGAAAAGTTATTTTTTCTATCTACGTACATACATTTTTTTTTTCTGAAAGTATTTAAAGGCTTGCTCATTTCAATATAAAATTTCGTTCTAATCGTCTTTTGTTAGAATCATAATACAAAATGGCTGTCGTCACTTTCCGGAAATTAGCTAAGTCTGATTGCTTTGCTTTTTTGTCATTTTCACTTTTCAATAGAGTGAAAATGTAAATTTTATTGCGTTTGAAACAGTTGCTTATTGTGTATATTCATATATTTTTTCACCTCAAAATATATATTAAAAAAAAAAAAAAAAAACACGAATCAAACTTCGGTGAATTGAGCATACGCCGGTACATCATTATCGCTCAAATGGCATCTGATTTGAACGAAATTTTATATTGAAACGAATAAAACTTAAAATACCTGAAGAAGAAAAAAATATATATATACAAGTAGGTAGAAAGTAATTTTCTTCCGTTTGGTAACACTTATTTGTTGCATATGTGTTTAATACTTTATTTTGTTAACTATAATGCTCATTTGCTCAAACACTTTATATAAACTTATATAAACTAGATACCGTTGCAAATTCATCTATAAATTCTTCAATGACTTGCCAAAAAAAAAAGATCTTATAATTAAATTTAAGTTTAACCAAGAAAAAATGTGTATAGTTGGTGAAAAGGTATATAAGGTATTTTTAAATGTTATTTCTATCGTAATTAAACTGTGTAGCAGCATTTTGTGAATTTGTGCATGCGTATTTCTTTTCTTTTTTTTTTAGAAATCACTCCAGACCAGGCATGAAACCAATTGATGTAATGCGTTTAATAATAATAATAATAATAATAATAATAAAACGTTACATGCAGCTAAGAATATTGAAACTGTATATCTATAAGTTCTTTATCCCTTCCCAACTCCCATTGCCCCATCACGCCCCCCCCCGCAAACAGTAATGTCAAATAGCCGAGAAAGGTCAAGGAGGCTGGAAAGATTGAGTAGAGAGCGCTGACCAGACCTGCGCTGGACGCGTGCAAAGAGAACTGAGATATTGGAGAGGCATATTGCCACTCAAATTCCAATGGATATCAATGGCCGCTGCCAGCAAGAAATCAATGGTAAGTAGCTGTTGCATTAACGCAAATTCATTTGCGAATGCTATCGAAGGAGGGGGAGAATACTGGAAACCTGAGGAGACTTGTTGTCACTCAGCTTCCAGGAAACACTGTGGGTTGTTTTCAAGGAGAGATCTTTGATGACCTGCGTGAAAGCTCCTTGTGAGCCAATAATAATAATAAAAGGAATATTGGGACAAGCGTGACAACATGGGGAAGGCAGTGCAATGGGAACTCTGCCAATGACTACACTTCGAACAAATATGTGTAACTAGCTAGAGAACTTAAAGGAATATGGAACCCGAGGAAAATCAATATAAAACCAATAATTGTAGGAGTACTAGGAACAGTCCCAAAAAAACTTGGAAAAAAGACTAAGAAAAATCGGAATCGATGGGAAGACTGAGATTATGCAACGAACGGTAATGTTCAAAATAGGTGAAATCTTAAGGAAAACCCTTGAGTGCAGAAACTAGTCCACATGAGTGACAAATTCTCACCTGGCCTGTATAAACTGCCACAGAAATGAAACAAAAAGGCGCAACCAAGAGAACTGGTACACCAAAAGTGAAAAGTCCCTATTCCCCTCTCCCTTTTCCTCTCCCCATCCCCTTTTCCCTATTCCCCTTTCCCTCCCCCCCCAAAAACTGGCATCAGCACGACTGGCATTGCACCAAATAGTCGAAGGATCAAGGAGGATGGAAAGACCGAGGAGAGAAAGCACTAACCAGGCTTCCACTGGATGAGCACGAAGAGGAGTACAAAGAGGACGGGGACCTTGGGGAAGCTTATTGCCACTCAAATTCCAGTGAAGACCAATGGCCGCTACTAACGAGAAATCAATGGTAAACAGTTGTTGCGATAATGCAAATTAATTTTCGAATGGTATCAAAAGAGATGGAGAGTACTGGAAATATGGGAAGACTTGTCAGTCAGACTCCAGGGAACACCACATGTTGTTCTGTGTAAAAACTTCTAATGAATTAATTATAATAATAATGATAATAATAGCCTATGATAAACGTTAGACGGATAGATTCAGAAAACAGCAATTTTCCCCTCTTTGTCAGAAGGCTGCCGAAAGTAGAAACACCATCTTCTTTTTGTCATATCACCGTAACTTTGATAATTACTTTTTAATTATGACTTTTACTTGCCCATTAATCGAATAATTATTGAAATAAATGTTGAAAAATATTAAAATAGAACTTGTATCAAAAAATAATTACGAAACTAAATCTATTATAATGCATTAGATTTCTTTGTAAACAAGTAAGCCATTTCATTATTTTATAAACAGCTAAAAGGGTGAATTGATTTGTGAGCCTTTGAAATTTGAAAGGAATTTGGAAGCATTTAAGCTATCAAAAGGAAAATCATTTCTGGATTCAGAATTCTTGACACATACTCATGTATCAAAAGGTTGAAAGTTTTATTGGTATATATACACACATAAATAAATAAATAAACATTTAGAATTTTATTAATAGTATAGATATAATTATAAAAGAACGAACAGTAGAATTTGTTTTTGTGGTGTTACAACTCAATAAACTAGTGACTATGTCTGATACAAAAGACAGATAGCTAACCACAAAGAAGTCGAAGGCAGTTATCCAAAAATGTAAGTTAATTAAATATTGAAAAATTCAATTATCTTTCCAACTGAACATCAGTGTGCTCTCTGAAATGTGTATTTCTTTGCTAAATATATGTCTAAGCAATTCTTATCTACAATGCATTGTATAAATACACTTCTGGCGTTCTTAACCTTTTTTTTTTTACAAAGGAGTTACCAATTATCAAGGCCTGAAGACTACTCGGGGATAAGGATTGATAAATGTAAGATGGTAGTGTAGTAATCATTAATGGTGTAAGCTGGGCACAATCTGATTATTTAAAGGGACGGTTCAATAAGAAATTGTTTACATTAGACTTGAAGGCTAATATACTCTAGGTGGCCGGGAACAATGTTCCACAAGCAGGCAGTTCTAGAAAAGAAGCTGTGCAATCTGCATTGAATTTTAGGCACAGATAGAGAATGGGGGAAATTGTTGATAATGGTTGTAACTAGTCGAGTGTTTTTTGTGAAAGTTTGGCAAGAGGGAACCATAGATTGGAGTTCAGACGAGCACTTGCCATAGAGCAGATTTGCAATTTCTCTTCTTGTGTAATACAGGCAACAACCAAATTGCCGAAATCATCTCTATATCTATTAAAGTGAAGATGTCTGTGTGTGTCTGTCTGTGTATATTTCCCTACACAATAACTCAGTCAATTTTCGGTCAACAGACTCGAGATTTGACATAAGGGGTATTGAGATTTGGGAAAATCTTTTTGATCGGTTTTCAGTCAGAAATTTGGCTGTTAAGGGGTCAAAGTTCAATGATTTGACCTTTGAGAAATCTACCAAACCCCTCTGCTAATTTTGGGTCTAAACACTTGAAATTTTAGATATAGGTTCTTTGGATGAATCGAACTTTATAATTTTATTTGAGCCCAAAACAATAAATACTAAGGGGTCAAAGTTAAAAAATAAATTGACCTCTGCGGTCTCTTCCAAATTACTCAGCCAATTTTTGGTCTAAATATTTGAAATTTTACATAAAGTTCATTCAAACATAAGGCAAGTTTTTAACCGGTTTTTGACCGAAAATTGGCTGCCAAGGGGTCAAAGTTCAAAAGATTTTACATTTGTGGTCTCTAGCAAACTATTAACCCAATTTTGTGTCTATAGATTTGAAATTTTACATAAAGGATACATGCAGCAAGCTTTTTAATTAGTTTTTGGGCGAAAGTATCGCTGCCAAGCAGTCAAGGTTGAAATAGTTTACGTTTGCAGGCTCTACCAAACTCCTCTGCCAATTTCTGGTTCAAACACTTGAAATTTTAGATGTCGGTTACCTGGACATGGGTCAACATTTTAATTTAATTTGAGCCCAAAACAATAAATGTTAAGAGGTCAAAATCGGGGTCAAAGTTAAAAAATTTTTACCTCTAGAAGTGTAAGCCATGTTTAGTTTCAGAACAGTTTCCGATGGCTCGTTGTTTTACACAAGTCCTGGGAGGTGCCTGGATTCGGTACCAGGAACTGACGAATCGAATTAATTCTAGTTTCTGATTGGTTGGTAGCAGAACGTGAATTAATTCGATTCGTCAGTTCCTAGCAGCATCGTTTATAAATAGAATCTCCTGATTATGCGGGATCATGCCCCCATTATAGTCCAAAATATTGTAACAGCAGTCTCTACTAATTTTTCTCTATAGTAGTTAAGGAAGTCTATTATATAGAAAGGCATTACTGTACATATCAACATATTTTAATCTATACATATGCACATAAAGTTATGAAAAGTACATAGGACCTAAACAAAACCAGGCTGAACTACTAGTTAAAGAAATACTGAAGTTCACAAATTGTTGTCCATACCTTGACCTAGACATTTGATCGCAGGACAACAGTCGCTCAGTCTGGAAGGATTACACAAAAACACATACCGTTTCTGTGTAATCCTTCTAGATCGAGAGTTTGCTGTCTTATGATCGAATCTCTTAGTAATATTTTCAAAATGACTAACTCTAGACAAAACTGATGGATGATACAGGACATTTATTCAACTTGATGTTCGTTCTAAATCACTTACACATGAGGGGAGAGAAATCGAGAGATCGGTAATTGTTTAATCTTATGCTGTGAGCCTATTTCATTTACACACCTGAGCATGTTGCATGCTCTTCCTCTATTCTACTGCTGTTTTTGCTATCACTGACTCTCGGAGTTGTGGCCAAGGTTGCTGGGAAAATGGTGGGATCCTTCTACCACTCCAGAAGATATCTCATTAATGATGCATTCTCTATCTATATAAGAGCCAAGTACGTCCAAAGATGGAGTACTGCTGCCACATCTGGGCAAGAACTGCTAAAAACAGCCTATCCTGCCTTGACTGAGTACAAAATAGACTTTGTGGCTTGGTAGGGGGTGCCCTTTTCTCTTCCCTGCAACCTCTTTCCCACAGAAGAGACGTAGCGAGCCTGTCTTTGTTCTATCGTTATTTCCATCGCAAGTGCTCGTCTGAGCTCCATTCTCTGGTCCCCCCTCGTCAATCGTTTTCAGAAAACACCCGACTAGCTGAAACCACCGTCAATAATTTTCCCCACTCCTTATCTGTCCCTAAATCAAAACGTAGATTCTATGAACAAAGCTTCTTTCTTAGAACTGCACGCCTGTGGAACTCTGTTCCGCTTGCCTGTTTCCCTCCCGACTTCAATCTGGATGTCTTCAAGTCCAACACAAACAAATTCCTGATGAACCGCCCCCCCCTAAGTAATGACACCTTATCAATTCTTCAATACTATTGCTACACTATCCCATTGAGTACTGTACACACAATAACCCTTATCCCCGAGTGGACATTGGGCCTTGATAAGTGGTGAACTCCATGTAAAAAAAAAATATATATATATATAATATATTCTCACAATTTGGCTAATTGTACCCAAAGGATGATGAGTTGACATTCGCCTGTCACGCTTCCTGTTGTTCTCCACTCGTTAACCTAGGCATAACTAAATTTGTTTATCTACCTGTGAAATAGTCAACACATTTTGATTAAATGGTGTACCACAAACGTTGAGCTTCTTTTGTGAAGACAACGAACACACTTTGGGACGATTTTCACAAGCTCTGGCATTAAAGAGTTAAACTTTGGAGAATAACAAGAAGCGGTTATTTAGACTATTTCTTTATTTGAATAAGTTTATCTCAAATTTTGTTAGTTTTGTTTATTTTTAATATTTTATTACTTTTCCCTTTTTGAACTTGTCCAGCCCCACCTCCACTCTCTTTCTGTCTCTACATTACCCTCCTCCCTAAAGTGTCATAAATTTCATCAGTTTCTTCTTTGCCTCCTAATAATCCATTTCCATTCGAACCTCATCAATTTCTCTTTTGTTTAAGCCGGTGAAAGATTTATTCCTGTACAAGAAAATTAATGGAGTCACCAATTTCTTCCCAAATATTCAGTGGTATCTGTGCCAAATGACCTCTGGGACAAACTACACAAGCACGCACACAAGCATGTGTACCTCTGAGGATTTCCTGTTCAACTGGATTTATTTAACAAAGATGCTTTTCTGTCATTGCGAATTAAAATGAACTTTTTTGGCTTTTTATTTTAGAGATTCCTTTTCTTATCACCAGTTATCAACACCAAATGATTGTCAGTTCGATGATGAACAGTGCTGTAAGAGGATTTAAAAACGATGGGGAGAATTCGCTCACTTAAGAAGACTGCAGAACAGATATTTGTTACTATTTGACTTAAACATGACCATGCTGTAGTCATCCGGGAAGAAATTGCGTGGTAATATGTTACACATATGGGAATGTATTGGAAATAAACTTTGCTTATGGAAGTTTCGTTTAGTTTTAGATGCACAGAGGAAAAGAGAAAAGCTCTTTGTGGTGGTTGTTGCAAGACGTGAATATTTTATAGCATAAACCAAAGAGATTGGAGCTCAGTCGAGCACCTACAATAATAATAGAGTAAAGAAAGATCGGCAAGGTAACTTCTGTGAGATCTACACGCATCTCTATTAGCGTCTCTTTCTGCTTGTTCATTGTCATGCTTGTCAGTTTGTCATTATTTTATCACTCTCTCTCTCTATATATATATATATATATAGAGAGAGAGAGAGAGAAAGAGAGAGAGAGAGAGAGAGAGAGAGAGATGAAAAAGGAACAAACCAAAAAACGTTCATCAACGTTCCTTCTTTATTTCAAGACTTACTTAGGATGATTACACCGGAGAAAATAAAATGCCAGTACAGTATTTGAAAATGTACTTTTGAAGAGAAATTTGTGTTCTATTTCAAAACGAAAAAAGTCGTTGGCATTTCAAAATATGTATGGTGTTTGGTGTGTGATTTCATTCATCATATAGCTGTTTAAGACATGTAAAAAATATGATGCAATTCATGTTTTTTTTTAAATAAATATAGCCGTTATAATTCAAGTGTTTATGTGTAATTGAAATGGAATGAGTTAATCTTTTTGTAACTTATTAACTGATTGTATACTAATTATTAGGGGTAATATGTTTTTGGTGTATTTGAGGTAACCAATGTTTACATTTAAATTCTGTTCTTTTGATATGAGTTTACTTATCAAAGGTGGTAAATTGTAGAAACCTGTAGGCTGTTTAATTGTGTTTATTTTCATTATTTATTTATATATATATATATATATATATATATATATATATATATATATATATATATATATATATATATATATATATATACTAGAGGATGTACCTGGCGTTGCTCGGTAGTAAACGTGACGTTAAATTCCTTAAAAAATTGAAGTATAAAAAACAGAAAGAAACTAAGACGTGCATACGAGTTTTATGTTTTTTCTAAATAATTCACTTCTTGTATGTAACAAAAATACTCGATCTGAGATCGAAACCAAAACCCAAAGACAGTGAGTCAAGTACGATAACCATTAGGACAGTTTGATATGATCTTTAAAAAAAAAACAACCTTATTCTTTACATAGTTTGAACGACTCGCGCATGGGCAGTCGTGAAAAAGTTGACTAACAGATGAAAATCTGATGATTCCCAAGTACCAATTTTTCAATTTTGTCTACTTAACAACCATTTCTTCAAAATAGAAATCCATTAAAATGTTTCCATATGTCTGAATATCCTGTATACCAATTTCAAGTATGTAGGTCAAAAATTCGTTGAGTATATAGATTGGGAAGTGTCTTATTACACATACACATTTTTAGTTTACACACACACACACACACACACATATATATATATAAGGATTTTATTTTGAAATTATACATAACAGTATCTGTTTAGTATACCAGAGTTTTCTTTGTCATCTCGATATGGTGGTTTCTGGAATTGAAACCGCCTTGTTGCTTTTACCCTTTTTTTTACTATATTCCTTGTTTTCGTCGGTCTTAAATTGCTCTAGCACTTTACACAGCTTAATGTTTCTTAAAGAGAATACAAACATTGCGAAATATCCACAACAATATATTTTTAAATAGTATCATGAATCCAACATGGCATCCTGACAATCATGAAAACAAACAAAATTGCAAATAATTCGATTCGAATGTAAATAAGTTCTAAACATAAACCAAATTGAATTCTGGTTTCAAGTAAAAATGTGATCATTTTTTTTATTTTACTACTCAATTTATAGACTTTTGCTGTAAGACATTATTCAATTATGAAGTTCCTGTAAATTTAAAAAGACAAAAAAAAATTGCTTTTTATTTTCTTGGAGATTTTTAAACATCTTTAGTTGATAAGGTCAACCATTCTTTGATGAAACTGTTTGTTTTTTTATGTTTAAACATTTGACATTACATCAAACACACAGATTTGGCAAAGAAGTCATTTGCCTTGAAGACGTTTGGCGGCTCGAATCTTGACTGCTTTCTTCATAAACGGTTTCTTCTCTTTGGCTGAAGCTAACAATTCGTAGTCAATTTAAGTCTGCGCTTGGAACACTAATTACTTTTGTGTGCGCTACAACTTTTAAAAGCGTGATTCTTTCTTCCAATTCTTAGATACAGATTAGCACAAATTGAACACCAGAAGTGTTAACTAGATTCCAAAGTTGGTGGAAGTGTGCACGTAAAACAAGTGATTAGCAAATATGAAATTTTTTTAACTCATTGATTATGCATTTAAAATTTTTGTTGAAAATTGAAACATGTGAAAATTGTGTTTTAAAAGAATCACATAATTGTTATTTTGTATTGTATCAACTGGTGTAACAAGTCATGGTTTGCCACTCCAACAAGTTACAGAGCATTGCTCTCAAATAGACAGCCAGCCGCGCCCCGTAGCAAGTAAAAAACAGAGGAAAGAAAGTTCCAGTGCTCTCAAACCTCCACGATGTGAAAATGCAACAGGTGCACTCAAGAGACCGATCTCTGATCAATCCTGGGGAGAAGCAACATAGAAAAAAAGCACAATCCCACGGCAGCACTCATGGTTAGACAGTGGTTATAGTACTTGGAAAAGCCAGTTTTAAAAGTAATATTCTCCTGATGATTGAATGTTCAATTCTTTGTGTGGGCGATCGAAAATACAATTGCAAATTACTTAGAACCTCTATCCAGTTCTGGCTGATGGAACAAGAACATGTTACTCCCGTGAAGTAAATTAAAGGCTTCATTCGAAATGGTGTTCAGATTCTCGAGCTCAACAGAAACATTCCCGAGTTTGACAAGATACATTTGAAGAAAGTCGGCGGTTACATCGATCGAAACCTAGTGAAAATGACACTCAAGATGAGAACAGTAGTCCAAAAGAATCCAAATGATTCAAACAATTAATCCTCATCTCAAAAATTCAGAAACGTGATTAGGAAATGTTCACCAAAATAACATAACAGCAGTAAAACTCTGTTAATGAAACTGGCCAGAATACCACAGTTAACACCCATGCTAATTTTTTATCATCATGAAAGGCATAGATTAACATAAATTGAACATGAGGAGCGTAAGTTCAAATATTAGCAGGAATGTGCACATAAGTGAAGGTATTGTAACAAATAGCTTTTTTTTCCTACAGTTTAATTGTGTGTTAAAATGCAAACATGAGGAAGATATAGTTTTTAAAGAAGTACATTATTATTTTGCATGTAAACTTTAAACACAATAAAACGTTTGTGCCAAAAAACTGGGTTACATCAAAGATTTCTAATATTGTGAGCGTTAATCTGATCACCTTCAATGAATTAACTGAATGATATCAAAATCCATTTGTAAGTCTAGTTGGGCGAACTTAGTTTGGAAATTTCTGTTGTCTTTGCATTGAGGCTTGTACGCTTGTTGTTTTAAAAGATTATTAGCACAGCAGCAAAGGACTGTGAAGAGTAGATTGCGAGAAAGTGGTACAAGCCATCTTCCATAATTTAGACTCTACAATAGACACCTTTACTTTCATATTCTTTAAACCTCTCCAGCTCTATTTTTAAATCACCCCCCACCCCACATCAATTCAGAAAATCTCCTTTTTATAATTTTCTTATCATTATGTCCATTGCATCGGATGCCAGATATTCACCCGCTACCCCATACATTCCAATCAAGAGATCTTTTTAAGATTATAAATGTTTAAGTGCAATTGTTTGAATCTCCCTTGCACTTGGTTCACCGAGTATGTTTCCCAGATAGTTTTTGAAATTTTGAAATTCTTTTTCATGAGTCCAGTTGCTCCTATAATTACTGGAATAAAAATCCTGAATTGATTAGGACGTATTCAACAAAATAACAAGCATGGCGATATAGTAGGCCAACACATCTAGCTATATAACTCTGCAGATGAATCTGGCTAGAATATTATCGCCAACAGTCATGCTAAATTCTTTGTCATCCACACTACTTGAAAAGATGGCACAAAGGTTCTGATGCTATTTCCTACAATCCGGTTTCCACAATGAACGCCCTTAGTTTCTTAGTTTAACGTTGCCGAATATACAAATTCAGATTTCTCCCTTCCTTGTCTTGACATCTAAAAATAAAGAACAATTAACAAAACAACAATACAGTGTAACCCGGATATAAGAAGACCTAATATAAGAAAACGGATATAAGGAGATTTTCTCTGGTCCCAAATTAGAGCCTGTGTTAATATACAGTGTAACCCGGATATAAGAACCCCCGGATATACGAGAGCTGTGAGGGCCCTGATAAGAAGTCTCTTACAGCCGGGTGAAACTGCATAAAAATGATTTGACTCTTTTCACACAAGTGATCTAAATAATTAAAGTATTTGCAAAGGGGCCAATTTTGTAAAAAAATGATTTCGGGTTTAGGGTTAATCGCTCTGCTTACTGGTTGTGGACTGTTTCATGTCATATTCTACACGTTTTTTTTTCCTGAAAGAAATTCTAAAATTCAGACTGTATCTTATGACCAAACGGTAGCTTTGTGCAAGTTTTCTTTTTTTTTTTTTTTTTTTCAAAATGCAAAATTTCAAGATTTGGGTTGAACTTTTATGCTGCGTCTAAATATCACTTTCACACAAAAGGTCTCCTGTCGATATTTAATGTGGCAGTAAATATTGTAAGTTTGTATAGTACTATATTTTCATATCATTATTTGATATTATTCAAGTGTAAAGAAACTTCACAATCGTCCCTGTCCCAAGTGCCTTATACCTCCTCCCAAGTCTATACTATGAGGATTTCATCAGTAAATAGTTAGAATAAATTTACAAACGAAATGAATTTTTAAGAAAATACTTAATTTCCGATTTAACTAGTTTACACATTTATTTAAATTACTATATAACGTTAATTAATTTTTATGACAATGTTATGAGAAAGAACCATTTCTTTAGACGATTTAGACATCCAACGAAACCATAAAAATACTGACTCTATCAAGTAGTAGTAGTAGTAGTAGTAGTAGTAGTATGCTTAACTTATTCATTGCTTCTCCTATTCTTAGTTCTCATTATATTTTCCAAAACAAAAGGTATTAAACCTTAATTGTCAACCATTCCGAATTTTACTGTTGTTTTTAATAAACTCATTTACAGCAGCTATATTAGATGCGACCATTCATCGCTTTAAAAGGCTCTGTCTGTCTATTAGCTTGTTGTACTTTAGTTTAAGCAAACATTTTCCTGAATCCTCTACACACAAAACATGTAAACAGGGATATTAAATTACTTTACAGCCTTTCAAGGACAAAACAAAAGTCAGTCTTATAGTCTGTTTTATTCAGTTATAAAAATAAAATATTGAAGATATAAAATAAGGCAGAAAAAAATTGCCAACGAAATGGTGACTGCAGTGAACTCGAGATGTTTATCACAATTAAATTTATGGATTTATTTTAAAACTAGCAGGGTTACCCGGTGTATTAACTCGGGAATCTGTATGGGATTTCGTGAGAAAACCCTTCATTTTATAGATGGGAGTGACTTGCTCTCATTCCTTTAACAATGGCGGAGTAAAAGTTTTAAGTGATTCGTAATTGTATTCTTAATTGCTTGCACTAGAGATTGAACCTTCAATCTCTAGAAGACTGTTATCCGTAACTATTTTTTTTTTTACATAGGAGTTACAACTTATCAAGGCCAGAAGGCCACTCGAGGTTAATGGCTAATAGTGTACGATAGTTATCGGGATAATATTGTGTCGATAGTATTCTTATATCCATTGTGCCTCGGAGCTTTATAGTAGTTTGAATAATCCTGATAATCAAACCTCATCTTAAAATTCTGAAATAAATCAGGGAATGAAATTATTTTTAAATGCTAAAATCTGGAATCTGTTTTTTTTTTTTTTGTTTCATCTATGATAATTTACAACCAAAACAAAAGTATATAATCTATCTAGCCAACTTTTACTAGTTTCCGCGTAATTTCTAATGATTTTGATGATACATTTAAAGCTAACTAGCACTTCAGGCAGTCCCACAAGAGCTGAGGTTCCTTTACAAACCGAAGTGGAACGGGCAGTCTATCAACTAGCCGGAGTTGGGGGGGGGTCCTACTAACCACTGCTTGTATTTTTTCTACCCCCTGCCCTCGACACAAATGAATTATTGTATTACCTTTATTGTTAGTTCTAGAGTGACAAGGATGACCAACGACCCCCTTTTGAGTTGGCTTTCTGCCTAAGTTTTTGTTCATGTTAATTTTTGCCTGAATAAAAGATTTAATATCTTTAAGTGTAGTGGCCTTGTGCCTAATCTTTTGTTTATTTCTGTTTTGGTTGTAAACTTTCAGAGTGAATAAAAAATATACAAGATCAAAGTGTAATATCTGTTCTTCAGATGCTGCACTTCAATTTCTTGTTCTCTCTCAGTGAAGGAGAAATCCTTCAACACTGAGACAATTTGTGTCTAAATCTGTCCCGTGGGGAGGCATTGTAAATACGAACTGGCACTTATTTTTATGTTACAACATGAAATTTTAGTTGCCTCCATATAAAACAAGAAAGACAAAAAAACATTTAAAGTTTAAATGACCATTTATACATCACAAAATATCAATTTGAATGCGAGAATTCAATTTGAACGGTCTGTGTTAAAGGTTCGCTTTTATTCATAAAAAAGTAATATGTTTGAAAAGGAATAAAGGATGTAATTGACAGAAAAATGCTTGTAAATGTACTTTTTTTAGGAAATATCTTCTCTTCGGTTTTTTAGTGGTATGGTAGCAGATGTTAGCAGAAAAGAGGTTGGCTGTATTTATTTTCTTCCCCACTGAGCAAATTAGACACAAGACCGTTTTTTAATGTGGAGAGAGAGGGGGAGAGGGAAGAGAAAAGGAGACCAGCACCCGAGAGGTGGGAAATGGGAGCTGGATAGTGATTTGCCAGCTGGCCCATGTAGGGTTATATATATTTGCTTCCCCACTAAACAAATTAGGCACAAGGCCGTTTTTTTTTTTTAATGTGGAGAGAGGGGGAGGGGGAAGGGAAAAGGGGACCAGCTCCCGAGAGGTGGAAAATGGGAGCTGGATAGTGATTTGCCAGCTGGCTCATGGAGGGTTGCCCCTCCATGGACCAGAAGATTACCACAAGGGCAATGGTCTTTGATTGTAGCACCTGCCGGAACAGATACTCCTGGCCCAAAGGCCACAAAAGGTCCTCCCTAAAGAGAGAAGTGCAGAAAAGAGATTGGCTCTTAGCTTCGAAGGCGAGATTGACATCTCGCTTGTTGACTATGTCAGTCAAGTACTTTCTTTTGGGCTTTGTTCTTTTTTGTGGAGGTGGGGGTCACAAAACGCTCGCCTTTTCTATCTACCTGATGGCTTGAAACACACATTGGCTGCCCATATTTAATTTTGGGTGTGCAAGCTTCTCATTAACCAGATTGATTTTGGATTATTTTTCTTTTTTCTGACCGGAAGGATGCATGGAGCTGATGTGCAGAGACGTTTTTACACACTTTGTATATAACAGCCGACGAGTCAACATTCGCCTCAGAATTTATTTTTTATTCATAAACCCATCATTGCAAAACAGCAATGAATAGCACTTGGTATCAGTATTATTTCTGACACCGGAAATCGGACTTGAGTTCGTGGTAATAAAATTAAGGCCAATCGTTTACTATAATTCAATATACCAAGCTGGTTATGTTCATTATTGGTCTGACTATTGAATTAATCCAAATATTAAAACTGAATTCGATGTGTTTCTGAGCGATTAAGTACAGTTAATATTTCTTAGTAACTCTATGCAGAACGTGTATTAAGTGATAAGTAACCGAGAATTTTTCCTTTAAATTTTACTTTTGTTTTTATAGATATTTTTATGTATCTTAATTTCATTTTGAAATTAAATACCTAGCTATCTATATACCTATAAAGTTGAGTTTATTCTCGCTCTGACATTGATATTAAAAGCCTAATTTTTCAACTTAAAAATAATTAAAACAGCATCTTAATATACTCAATCATGGATATGCGAGCGACTACATGAAGGTTAACTAATTTGTATATTTCTTTGGAAAAATGAGCGATAATTGATTACTTTTTCATTTTTTATGTTTTCTTATTAGGCAGAATTCTATTTATGCATAATTGCAGAGAATTGAAGATGAAAACGTTTTAGCACACAAAATATTTATATATATATATATATATATATATATATATATATATATATATATATATATATATATATATATATATACAGGGTGTCCGTAAAGTTACTATACAGTCTTACAAGTTATTATACAGACACCCTGTAATATATTAACAGTACAGTAAGATATTGTATTAAAATATTTATTTGTAACAAAAGAAATAAAAAGAAATAACACCTTTATGTTTATAAAAATCTCAGAAAATACACGTGTTACATCCGGAAAGACTGTAACAATCAAGGCAAACAATTTCTATGACAAATATTCAAATTGGAGGCCTTCAGCTGCAATACATTCTCGACAACGTGACACCACACTCTGATAAACTTTGGTGCACAAGTCACGATCAAGGTTGGCAAACGCATCAATATAATACAATAAAACAATAAGACTGTATAGTAACTTTACGGACAACATGTATATATATATATATATATATATATATATATATATATATATATATATATATATATATATGGAAAATGACCTTGTTGGTATGTGTGCAAAAACGCTATCAACTCTATCAAACTCCTCTATGAATATTTGGTCAACAGAATTGAAATTTTACATATAAAATATTTGAACCTGTAGCACACTTTTGATTTGGTGTTTGGCCAGCAAAAATTTCTAAGCGGTCAAGATTGAAAATAAAACTGTTGACCTTGGCAGGTTATGTCGAAAATTCATTCCTGCTGCTTTTACTTTTAAGCATGCGCAAAATTGAACGTTCATAACTTAACGTCACTCAATTTATAACTTTTCATATCCATCTCTCGGCAAATCAGACTAGGGCTGGAGCGCTAAATGTTCTGGTTTTTATTCTAGCGGATGGTCTCCAAGTTATATTTTTTTTATAACTTTGGAAATCATTACTCTATATTGGATAATGAGTAGTAAAGAATTACCTCTAGAATAATTAATAAGAAATCTGCATGAATTTAAATATAATGGTTATGCATATTTTACGGCCGGGAAACGCCTGCGGCCTGCTGGTTATTCTACATAGCAGGATTTCTTTTTATTACTAATCTTTAACTTCACAAAACTTACAATCATATTTTCTCTATCATATCTTTAGCAAAAGAAATGATTTGATAGATGATTAGAGATATTATTTTAATGTAGTTAAACGTTGTTTTAAAGAGATATAAAACTCAACGATCTAATATAAAGTAGTTTGTTCCGGTCTGTGTTTCAGTATCTAGACAAGGGAATTAGAATGTAATACTGAGATTGGAGGAAAGTGATAAAACTAACGAAAAGTGTAATAGTCTACAGTTATGAAGAAAGGTTAGAAAAATAAAGATTAACCCTTTATGACATGGTTGAACTAATTCATTCAATCGTAAATAAGTGAATATAACGGCATAAATAAAGTGGGAATTAATTCAAACACGCCTTGTACGTATTAGCGTAGTATCTGGGTAGATGCTAGGCACCTCCAGATTGCAACTCAATTGCTTACATTCAGTATGCCGCCATCTGTCTCGGCGAGTGGCGGATTTCGTTTGTTGTCATATACACACTTTTTCTCAAGCACTATGGATAATAATCAAGGTAAATTCATGAAATGCAAAAGTTCTCAGTGGTAGTTTAACTATTGAGCCTCATAATTTGTTCAGTTTCGAGACAATCATAGTATCAATCTCCTTTAAACTAACTAAAATTAACAGTAAATATTTTTTAATCATCTACATCATAATTCAGGTCATAAAGGGCTAACTACTTTACTAGAGAGAAGAAAGAATGTTTTAATTGAAAATAATAATAATAAAAATAATGATATTTCTAACAAATGTAGATATTTTCAAATATTTCTCATCGATCAAGTCAGATTTATTATTATTAATTTTCTTTGTTTTTTTTTTTTGCTAATAAAGTAATATATTTAAAAAATAAGTTGCCAGAACAGATTAATAACAGCAATAGCATTGAACCTTTTACAGATGAAATTGGATGAGTTTAGAAATAATAGTAAAAAAACAGGAAGTTCATTTTGTGAACTATCAGATGAAATATTTAATGGAATCTAGTCTTTACTAATAGTCAAGGTTTCGTGCAATGGTTATTAAGGATTTTTGTGGCATTCACTTTCAGCAAGTTGAATCAGCTTCATATACAGGAAGAATATTCTAGGGAATATTAAATCCACAAGTGGTCCCTAGCTACCTGTATATCCTGATCATGTGAAATAACAACGTTAGGATTTTGTAGTTCTGACAGGGAGGTGTTGACATCCTCCTACATACAGTGCCTGGTATTTCCAGATTGTCACCCATCTGGTATTCACCTTGCGCAGCGTTGCTTAACTTCGGTAATTTAATGAGAACCAGTGTGTAAACATGATCGTGCCATATTTTAAAGTTTGGATTAGAAAGATAGTAAATAAGTAGGTGTATAAGAGGGAATAACAGAGAAAATAATTTAAAAAAATATATAATTTTTTATAACATAAGATATTTTTAATTTTTTTTTTTTTCTAATTTTCTTCGGGCATATTTAGATTTCATCGTTCATTTTTGATTATTGATTTTCAAGAAAATTAATTAAATTAGAAATACTGAATATCGGTGTTCTGATGCTGATGACAAGGATGATGACAATGGTAAAAAGGGAAAACATTGCAGCAGCATTTTTTTCCGATCAACCGGGCGTTTTTAATTCATCCGGTCTAATCAGTTCGATCAAAAGCTCTAAATGGGGGGACATATTTGAAAAACAATTATTGAAAAGTCATTTAACTAAAAATGGTGAAGTGAAGAATAATATCGACATTTATCAGGTAGAGTAAGGTTAGGGACAAATAAAGATTTGAACTCGCATTATCTGGCAAGATAAATAGTATTCTAATTGCATTCATCATTCCTGTGGCATAACATGTTTATATATGTGACAAAGACGTTGACGCTGGCAGCAGCAGCAGCAGCAGCCACATAATACATATGCAGATGATCGAGCCAGTGTGCGATGTGACGTCACAGCAAAGAGAAAGAAAAAGCATAGCTAAAGAGACGCACATGGACGGAGAAGCGGTGTTCAGAGAAGTGGTGTTTAGAAAAGCATGTGTTTGAGATGTGGACGGAAAAACACATGTTCGAGACGTGACACGAATAATCTCGCTATATGGAAGCAAGAATAAATCGCTTTTGTTAAAACTGAAAAAAAGCGAGTTAAATTTCTTTCCTTTTCCTTTCCTCTGTTTCTTTGTGATACTTTCATCTACAATGTGTTTGGCCCGTTAAAATGTCGCAACACCGTTTAAAAAAAAAGATGTACAACGTTACATATTAACCTGCATTTAAGTTTTTAAGTCTTATTTCTGGACTACCATCAGTTGTTGCAGTTTCCTTTTATCTTATTCAATTTTTTAAAAGGTACATTACCAAAAAGACAGCTAAAGAAAAACAACTTACTCCATACTCTAGGGTTCTTGAGGCTTAATTTAAGCACCACAATTAGTATTCTTAATTTTATTATATCCGGCATCCCAGTGGCTCCTCATACCAAATTTGGTGAGATTACATTGCCCTTAAATTTTTCGAGAATAAATTTCATCTTTAAAGATGAGAGGTGTTTTATATTAGTGATTTAAATATTACATTTTTTAATAAGAAAACAAACAAACTAATATTCATATCACTAGTATCAAACATTTTGGAATGTGAAATTTATTTTCCAAAAATTTAAGGCTGAAGTAAAAAAAAAATAAATAAATATTGGCATTGTGTAAATGGCTTCTAACAGCTTTTTGCTAAATTTTCAAAATTCCTTTCATTTTTTATTCGATTCATATATACATAGTTTTTATAAGATTTTTCATTCTCTTTCTTACTGGATGCATATGTATTTGTGTTACTTGTTATTTATTTTAAACTTGACATGTCAACACTATTTTACCTTGAATTAGTAGTACTTAGGAGAAGGGAGTGACAAGGTAGTGGTCTCGGGCATTCAAATTAGGGGTGAGCATTCAATCAGAGAGGGAAATAAGGTAGTGAGTTTGAAATTTCAACAATAATGAATTAATTTTTAGGGGCTCATCACACAACAGAGAAAATTGGTTGTTTTTTATGCCCTTAACATGGTGCAGCTTTTCCAGGCATAAAAAATGGTAACCTCTGTAATTATTTGTAACAAAAGATGAATGAGTGACGTTACTTGTGTTTAGGCCTAAATATTTTTTGAAAGTTCGAACATGGCCTGGCTGTTGCCAGAACCAGGAGATTGTTTCCATCACATCTGCATTGTCCTTAGGTCCAGCGAAAAGAGAAAGAAAGATACAAAACAGGCTGTATCGCCCCCCTGGTGGCAAGGCGTAGTGTTGCCAGAGTTGAAGGGCGATAATCGTGTTTACTTTAAGGTCCTTCGTTTGTGTTTGTGTGTCCGCGTGAGAAGAACTAAGCTTCCATACCTTACATGCATGGATGATGCATGTGAAACATGCATCGAAAACGCGAGAATGAGAGAAAAAAACGAACTCATGGAGAAAGCATGAAGAATTTCCTACACTCGAATTACTCCATCATTCGATAAATGATTAATTCTACAGCAAATGTCTCTGACAAGGCATTAAGCCACTTGATCTAAAAAATACAACTTCAAGATCAAAGGCTAGCCGACGATAAATTTTAGATGAATAGATTCCTGCTCAGAAAACAGTAATTCTTCTCTCTTTGTCAGAAACAACGTACATGTGAGGACTAAAAGACGAAATAAGGAAACCAAAAGTTACAAAGCTGCCGAAAGTAAGCCCAAGATGTAATTTCTACTCTCCGGGTCAGAAGAACAACAGTAGGAAGCTATAACTGAACATATTGTTGGGGTTATACATTTTCTAGCAAAATAGAATCTGGCTTATCGTGGACATGGACAGGGGATATCTATATATCATCAAAGTCTGATGAGGAAGTCAGTAAAAATAGAGGACACTTTCTAGCAGTAATCAGAATTTTGGACAAAGAAGATGTAATCTTAGCAGAAAGCTGGCAGAGACGGAAATGTGAAACAAAAAGTAGCACCTATTCGTCAAACAGAATAATAATATCGTAAGAATAATAAAAACGAATATATTTATGATTTATATGTAAATTTATAATACTATCATATATAATAATATCATAAGAATATTAAAACGAATATATTTATGGTTTATATGTAAATAATTTATGACTTATATGTAAATGATTTATGGGAAACGATTCCAGTGTGGAGATTATTGGATATAAGTGGATTGAAAGCAAAATACGATGGATACAAAAGTGAAATTAGTTTTCCATTTTCTTCCCTTTATCATTATGTGTACTCACTAGAAGTTCTCACATAGGCCATCATTAACAATTACTCACTGATAATAACCGGTAATGTTTCTTGGAGTCTGGATGACAACAAGTCTCTCTAGATTTCCAGTACTCTCCACCTCTTTCGATGACCTTTGCAAGTGACCATCAGTTTCCCCTACTCTCTATCTCTACCAAAATCTAAATGCAAGTTTTATGAATAAAGCTTCTTTCCGAGAACAGCCAGCCTGTGGAACTCTATTTAACTTGCCTGTTTTCCAGATGACTACAATGTGGTTCACTTAAAATCTAATGTAAACAAATTCTTGTTGGGCCACCCCTGCCAAATAATCCATTTCTACCCCATTTTCGCAATTATTAATATGCTGTTGTCTCAGTGACTACTGTATACTCATTAATCTTTATCCTCAAATAGGTTTCGGGCCTTTATGGTGTTACTCCGATGTAAAAGAAAAAATGAATTTGAGTTATTGCAAGAACCGCTTATTATTATTATCATTATCAGTAGTAGCAGTATGATCTTTTATTTTAATTAAAGATATCAATTGCTCTCAATATCACTCAGTGTTGGGGTCCATATAACATTATTTTTGGGAAAAATTCCTTCTTCAGATGCGAATTTTCAACTCTTTTTTCAAGTCAGAAAAAGATGACAATTCTAATACTTCTTAGTATTGAAATTGCTTCCTATGAATTATCTACATACATACTACACTTAATGTTTTAAGAAAACTACATCCATCACTTTAATTATATCAGTTTTATAAACAAACTAGTAAGCCACACACCGTTGCCTGGTCGTAAAATATGCATAAATATTATATTTTAATTAATACAGAATTCTTATTTATTATAAACAGAAATAGCATAGGTATAAAACGTAATGTTAAATTCCTTTAAAAAGAAATGAAAGAAACTGATACATGAGTATGCGAGTATTATATTTTTTCTGAACAGTTCACCTATTGTAAGTAAAAAAAAACAAAAACATTTGAGTTTAGATCATAGCCAAAACATAAAGGCAGTACAATAACCATTAGACCAGCTTGACATGGTGTTTAAAATGTTTTTCAAACCTACTCATTTTTAACATAAGCAATCTCTCATGTGAATGATTCACACATGCGCATTCGTGAAACAGTTGACAAACAGATAAAAATTTGATGAGCCCCCACGTACCAATTTTTCAGTTTTTACCCCTTAGCAGCCCTTTTTTCCGGATGAAGAGTGATTAAAAAGTTTTCTACATGTCTGAATATCCTATATACACAATATCAAGTCTGTAGATCCAAAAATCGTTGAGTATGTAGGTTGAGAAGTGCCCTCATATAGACGCATATTCTCACTTTTATAGGTATATAGATAGATAGAAACAAGTCACGTGATCAGTTGAATCTTTACTTAATTTTACTTTTCATTTAATAATCAGGTAAAATTGAATGTGGTCAACAGAAGTAGCAGGAAAAGGTTTTCGTCTATTTATTCGATGCAGTTGTAGAATAATGTAAATTGCTGATGATGACAAGCATAAATTAGCTGATAATTGAGATAAATGAAGAATAATATCCAATGGAATGGACGAGGATAAACAAACAAACACACACACACACAAACACACACACACACAAACACACACACACACACATACACACACACACACAAAAAAACGAATATTAATTTAAACATGAAAGGTTTCGCTAAACTAACTTAGCATCATCAGGAATTAAATTAAAATAAAAAAAGAAATTTTAATTCATAGTTTTGCATGGCTTCTCAATGGGAGCCATATTTAATGGCTGTCTCTCTATCTATCTCATGGTTTCAATTGACACCATCTTCTGGCCGTAGTTGAAACTCTCAAAAATGATAATTACATCTCTAACTTACTATCTATATAATAGTCTGCTTGTTTCTTCCTTAGTTGGTCCATACGTTACACCTTGAAAAATGTCAAATACAATTTTTAAGGCTAAACTGATTTCAAAAAGGCCAAAATTGTAAAATTTGGTTCTATAAAGGCCAAAATTGCAAAAGTTGACTCTAAAAAGGCCAATCTGGCAACTCCGGAAAAAAATATGAGAGCAACTTTCTTTGGATGTAGCCTCGTTTTCGTAAATATATATAATCATTGGTTGTAATAATGTGAGAAAGAAACTCAGTAATTTTGAAGTGCAAAAGTTCCTCACTAAAAAAAGAAGCCAACAAAATGTTATGTAAAAAAGAGAGTATTCAAAAGAAAAATGGCAAAATAAAAAGAACAGGTGATGGACTGAGGGAGTAAATTAAAGATTGTCTCTTACAATATGGTTTTATAATTTGTATTGAACTATGTACCATAATATTACTTTCTGAATATTTATTAGTACTTATTAATTTATCTCATTTGGGTCAGTTCTATTTGTTTAAAATACAATTGAAACTATTTTCATAGAAATGTTATATGCTGTATGTTATAGGTTTTTCTGTTAAAAAGTTAATTTAATTTTTTTTTTTTTGCACTATCCATAAAAAATATCAGCTTTATCAAAACATATTTGTTGATTAAATATATTTCTCATTCCGTGGAATTTCCACAGGTCCTACTGGATTATATAATAATGCATTAAGGCAATTTTCTGTCCATTCGTACATCATTACTTTTCATCCCTTTTTAAAAAGATGTGGTTGATTAATCACCGAAAATGCAAAAGAAGTCATTTTAAAATTTTCATCGAATACTACTCTGGTGGTAAACATAAAACTCGAACTAAAATACACTTTCTAGGCTTTCGAGTAGGGAATTCTTATCCTCGTCTGCCAAAATCAACAGAGATTAGACCATTCTTGTAATGATACATTTCATATTGATTTTGCAGTGGGAGTTCAGTTCTGTGGATTTCTAGGAGATCCATCCTTTCAGACCTTGCTCTCTCTCACTTTGAGAAGGGATTAGTTTATTGCTAATCGCCTGAAGCGCCCCTACCGGGGAATGCCGACGAGACTTCCCAGGCACATTTTGTAGGTCAGAGTGCCTCTCCTTGGGGCGCTGACTTCTCAATTCCACTTTCCGACCCTGGTGTCTAAGTTCTTGCAGTGGGAGAGAACCCCCCCCCTTAGCCTTCATGCTAGGATGAAAGTGTAGTATCTGTTCTGTCCAAAGATGATACAATAATATGGTGGGGTCTGCATTCGTGCCAGGCTTACATGGAATGGAAATAGATAAAAAACTATAACAAAGATTTTGGAGATAGTACCCCATAATTATATATATTCTGAAACTACATTTACCAAAGTTATTAGATAAGAATATTTCAGTTTGAACAAATTAATATCGTGGGGTAAGTGTTTGTGCTGAACCGATATAGAATGAAAATATTTTTAAGCATGGCGGGCATACAACAGATGACGGATACAACTTAAAAATTTTCACGGGTCATGCTAGTTTAATTGATTTAGTTAACTATTTGAATTAATTTTCTTGAACTAGATATTTCTACTGACTAGATAGAGATTTTTTTTACAAGGGAGTGACCACTTATCAAGGCCCAAAGGCAACTCGAGGATATGGTTTGATGAATGTAAGGTGGAAGTGTAGTAACTCTTAATGGTGCAAGTTGGGTAGAATTTGATTATTTAAGGGGACGGTTCAACAAGAACTTGTTTACATTGAACTTGAAGGCTATATTGTAATCAGCCAGGAAGCAGGTCAGTGGAACAGTGTTCCACAGGCAGGTAGTTTTAGGAAAGAAACTTTGTTCATGAAATCTCCATTTAGATTTAGGCATAGATAGAGAATAGGGGACATTGTTGATAGTGGTTGTAAGTATTCGGGTGTTTTTTGTGAAAGTCCGGCAAGGGAGGATCATAGCTTGGAGCTCAGATGAAATGTTACCTAATGCTGGCTAGGAGTGTTCTACTCCCACTATTCTTCCAGGATGTGATTGGTTTATCTGTCAACCCGGGTTTTGCCAGTTGAGATGTTAATACAATTGCATAGCACTGATAATTCAAAGGTTTTCTTTAATTGTTGGCCAGATGTTATTTATATTCTTACTCCCAGGGTGTTTGTAATGAAAAACTCTTCCAGGCCCGGATGAGTTCCTTTATATACATTTGTGCACAGTATTTAATAGTCTACCAGAATTATAATTATACAACAATTAGAAAGTCTAACCCTCTCTATCTTATATGAGGGACCTATTTTGTTTGTTTATATGCACACATAGTATCTTGCGTTAACTAAAGTTGTGATTTGCTTTCGCTCACACCAAGACACACCTGGCTGTGAGTTAGGATGTCATAACATGGACTCCAAATCAGTGGGCCCTGTCGGTAGGGCATTAGAATACGCCGACTGCCCCCTGCAGAGGGTAAACGTCCCTCAATGGGGGTCCTGGTTATGACCTTAAACTATATCCAGTGGTGAGGCCCCAGCTTGTGGGCTTTGGGGAGTGTGGAGCCACCCATCAATTACCATTGCTCCCAGGTCCACTCTGACCCGGAGTGGTAGTACCTGTTAGGGTCCCAGCTATGGGTTAAATAGAAACCGACGTGAAAACAACAAATATATTCTATTAAAAAAAATTTTCTTCAAAATCTTTGGATTCGGCATTAAATAACCCGAAAACGGTTGATATGCCGTAAAACAAAAACAACCAACCAACCAAATCAGTGTGTGTCAATGAAACTTGGCGCCAAAATTCTTTTCAAACCAGTTCTAAGCTGATCTCTTCATGAACAGATGTGTTATCTTGTTCTGTTTCTTTTGCCACTTGTGGCCTACTGAGATAGAACTCCAGTATAAAGCATTTGTTTATCAACAAAAGCCACACTACCAAAAAAATTCTTCGTTATGCCTCAGTGTTCCCCTGAGAAAAACTTTATGCATATTTAATAGTGGAGATACTAGTGTCTTTTATGGAAGATGGCGAACATTTTCTTATTAAACCTCGCTGGAGATATGTTTTTCTCTCGGCCTAAAAATTGGCAGAGTCTAGACCATTTTTGTAATGACCTTTTCCCTGTTGCTTGCAGTGTAATACTGGTTCCGTGCAGTTCTAGGTGGTCCACCTTCTCAAGATTTGCCTTCTCTGTTTGAGAAGGAGTTAGTTTATTGCTAATCGCCCGGTGCACCTCTAGCAGAAAATGACGACAGGGTTATCTAGGCATTTTTTGTAGGTTACGATGCTCTTCCTGCGGACGCTGACTTTTCAATCTCACATTCTGACTCTTGTGTCACATTACTCACTGTGAATGAGAAATAAACGCCTTCAATTTCAGTTAGATGCAGCCAGACACAGTTAATTTGACCAAGTTACTTTATTTATTCTGATTTTCTTCTAAACCAATCACCTAACTACACGAAGAAAACTAATAAAATGTACTCTACATAACGATTATTCTATTCTAAGTTATGGTCGCTAATGCTATCAAATCTATATCTTAAACTTTTCCATCAACCATGCGGTTAAGAATAGTCAGTTTACGTGTCTTCTCCGATCAATTCCAGAGTTGTGTTACGGTTGTAATAAACAAGAAAGACATGCACTATATATTATTTCTCCCACTCTACACGCAAATTCCATAAAAAAAGCTTCTTTCCCAGAACTACCTGCCTGCAGAACACTGTTCTGCACGCATGCTTCCCGGTTGAATACAACATGGCAGCCTTCAAATCCAATGTAGACAAGTTCTTGTAAGCCAATCCGCATAAATAATCAAATTCTACCAAAGTTACACCATTAACAATTACTACACTAGCACGTTACATTCATTAATATCTTATCCTTGAGTGGCCTTCGAGCTTTGATAAGTGGTGACGGCCAAGAAAATAAAAATATTACCAATATAGGAGATCAATGACATTCATCTGAGTACTGGATGGCCTCTACTTGTAATGTGGACCCAAGGTTGGGACCACAGAAGGAAAATACGAAACGCGGATTAGGTGTAAGATAGATATATCAACAAAAGTGTTAAGTACTGGCGGTCCTGGATATAACCTTAAACTACATCCAATGGTGACGCCCTAATTTGTTGGCTTTGGGGAGTGTGGAGCCACCTCTTAATTACCATTGCTTCCAGGTCCACTCTGACCCGGAGTGGTAGCACCTGTTAGGGTCCCAACTATGGGTTAAATAGAAACCGATCTGGAAAATCTTCTATTAAAAAATTTTTCTTCAAAATCACTGGATTTTGCATTAAGTAACCTGAAAAGGGTTGATATGCCGTAAAACAACCAACCAAGTACTGGATGACCTCTACTTGCGTATTATTATGTGTGCAAATGTATAATGAGATAACTGATATAACATGAAGATAAGTTTCTAAAAATCATCAGTGAAAATCCGTAAAATAATCATTTTTTTAACCAATTTCTTCTACTTCCATCCAGGAATCAAACAACAAATTCTCAATGGAAGAAGTGTTTACTAGCATTTTTATTCGTCCATTTTTTTTTACTTTGAATTTAAATTTTAAAAATCCACGCACAAAGACTTGAACTCCATTTTCAATAAGATAAATGTGCCAAAATAAAGATGGCTATATTTGAGCAGAATCCTTTGAAAATAGAAACGGAACATAATATATCGCTTTCACTGACCTAAACATTTTTTTTTTTTTTTGCTTTTTAGAAAATTAACTAATAGCAAACGAAAATTTAAATATCTTTCGCCTTTTCATTTTTCAAGTTAAATTTTTTTGATTTATTTATCGGATTTGCTTTTGTTAATTTTTTTAAAATGTTTATTCCAAAACTGTACTAAATGTGGAAGCAGTAGCAGCCGCCGGTGCCACACAAAACAGACATTTCAAAAGACTCTTCTCCTCTTTCTTTTTTACCGCTGGGTTTTAAACGAAATTATTTATTTATTTTTAGAAACTGCTAATGTAAATTCCAATCGATTTAATTTTTCAAAACTTTCAGTGAATCTTCAATAATTTTACACGTTTAGATTGCATCGAGACTTTAGATGAAACTCCACAAATTTTCATATGTTATCAAATGTTCTTCAATTTGTACAAGTGTACTAAGTGCTACACACACACACACACACACACACACACACACATATATATATATATATATATATATATATATGTGTGTGTGTGTGTGTGTGCGTATGTTTGCGTGTGTATAATACATTCAGATTATCAAATGGAAGAATATTTCGTAATTCAACGTTATTTAAAGTAGATTCATTTCAGATCATCATTAGAAGTATATATATATATATATATATATATATATATATATATATATATATATATATATATATATATATATATATATATATATAATCAGCTATATTCCTCCTCTATCGAATACATCAGTGTAGTTCTCCCATCTCACCAGTTTCAATATATTACCCTTTTCTTCTCATGCAAAATTATTTCACTCCTCATGTAGCTATTATAGTCTTACTTATCCTACACCCCAAACTGATGTAACATCAATACTGAATGAACGAATAAATCTATATGCATCAGTATTTTTATATTGTCGTCTTTTTTATTTCTTCATATTCTGTATAAGTTCCAAAACAATTTGGTGAGCTTTGCATTATTCTTATAAGTTTCCTTTTTAAAGAATTGATCTGATTTAATTCACCCATATATATATATATATATATATATATATATATATATATATATATATATATATATATATATATATATATATATATATATATAGCTTACTACCTGGCTCTACCTATGTATTGAGCACTGTTGAAGTAAATACTAAAAAAATTATGCATAAATTATATCTTTGTATATTGATTTATGTGATTTAATGAAGTAATGATATATATATATATATATATATATATATCAGCAAACAGTTAATAAAATATGTTAAAAAGCACTTTGAAATGAGTTAAAAACATATTTAATCTTAAAAGGAAACACTAGATAAATGGATAGTCCTTTCATATATATATATTTTTTTTCTGATTCCAATACAATTACGGATTCTGTTCTAAATTCCCGATTTTGATATCGATTCTTTTTGACGTTCTTAATATTTAGCTATAGAGTCGTTGTTGCTTTTTTAAAAATGTTCAAGTTATTGTAAAACCTATGTAATATGTGTGTATATATGTTCGCAAGTATAAAATAGAGAGAGCGCGTTAATTTATGAATTTTAGTTTGATTGCTGGTTTAGAATCAATAGATATTGATCATTTTAGCATTGGTGCGAACAATGGAAAATGAAGCTTTAAACAAAAAGGCAATTAAAAGAATCAGTATCGAAATCGAAAAAGAGGCACAAATTCTTTCGATTTCAGTACCCGAAAAAAAGTTCCGATTTTTCTGATTTCCAATTTCGATTTATTATATCAACACTAATACACACACACACACACACACACACACACACACACACACACACACACACACACACACACACACACACACACACACACACACATTTTCCAAATGAAAATTTGTACAAAATTTTATACAAGTTTCAGAGCTAACTACCCATACGAAATTTAAGTTATAAAGTGAATATATATATAGCATAAAAATATACTTATCTCAGCTAAGTTACACATAAACGTTTGTGTTTGATTCCAGAAAGAATGCATTAGGCTAAATGCATGGATTTACATTCTAGAATTGTTTATATAGTTCAGTAGTGTCTGCCCTAAATTTAAACCAATTAAAGTCATTGATTTTATTACCCTCTTCCTATCTATTTGTTTCCTTGAACCAATGAAATTTTTCCCTTTTGTTTAAAAAAAGTTTTGGCACGCCTCTTTTCTGGTTGAAACAAACGGAGAATGACTTTGCTAGACTAGGCTCAGTGATGCCAAAATCATTATTGCAGCAACGTACTTCCTTAACTAAAGCCATTTTAAATCTTTGTATTTATTTTACATATTAATATATCAGATTGAAGATTACGTTAGCAGCACAATAAAGGCTTTTTTGTCTTTTTTCCTTGTATATTTTTCAATTAAACTTTTATTTAATTTTTTAAATAAAATCATCGATTAACTTCTTTTTCGAAGTACATTAGCTTTTTTTGAATATTTATCCCAAAGTAAAATTTATTCCATGTCTATACTTTGTGGCTATTTCACGTGAACGATCAATATTCAGAACATTTTATTTATATCTTAAAACTTTAAATTTTCTAATTTCGTGCTCAAAATATCTGCAATATACTGTATGTATTAAGATTTTTGACTCAACTTCTGGCGTCCATCAACTTTCTTAAAATTCCCTACAATGAAGGAAATTCCTAACCTATATATGCATTCACAATATATGTATTTGTGGCTGGAGAACATACATGCTAGTATTGTTCAATGGTAAGAGGTTAGAAAGAAAGGTTGTTAATCAGAAACAAAGTATGTTTTGTCAGTTTAAATGGTAAAGTCACTAAATACCGTATTGAGTTGATAGCGAGAAAATAATTCTATGTAGTCATTAAAAATGTTTTTGTTTTTTTGTTAATATTATTATATGAGTTAAAATTTGTTTTATTTTAAACTCTAATATAATATAAAACAAATTCTAAACTCGCATCCAAACTCGAAAAATCGAAATGCCATGATCTAAAATGGAAAACGAAATGAGCCAAAATTGACAACATGAAGAAACTGGGGCCATACAACCATACAACCATGAAAAACGTTTTATTTACAAACACTATTTTCTAATCAGAAAACAATAAATAAAACAACTAAGAAATTTCTCGCTTCGTTTTCCGTTTCGGATCATGGCGTTACACTTTTTCGATCAACAAGGTCAAGGCTTTTCGCTTCGAGATGAAGCAGCTAAAAGGCAACCATGTTGGTTAATTTTAACTGAACTTTTACATATTTAAAGTGCGTATTTCTCTAGTCTTGGCCCGCAAAATCAACAGAGATAAGCACATTCATGTAATGATCTGGTACTTGTTGATTGTGGTGTGGTACTAGTTCTGTGCAGTTCTAGGAGGTCCAATCTCCCAAGCTTTGCTTTCTCTCTTTGAGAGAGGTTAGTTTATTGATACTTGTTTGAGGTGCCCTTAGCGGGGAATGCCGACTGGACTACCCAGGCACTTTTTGCAGATCAGAGTGCCTCTCCTTGGGGGTACTGACTTCTCAATCCCATTTTCCGACCCTGGTGGCTTCAGTTCTTGCAGTGGGAGAGAATTAAAAACTTTTCTCTAGTTTAGATTCTTAAAATAAAATGAATTTTTACTGAAAATGACTCTTCATGTAATAACATTTTTAATGCATACACAAAACTATTTTTACGCTATCAACTCAATACGGCATTTAATGACATCATCGCTTAAATGCTATGTTAGTTTCACATTGAAAATGCGACAAGATAACTTTTTATATTAGATTATCTTAATTATGGATACATTTTTCTTATCTATGAGTAGCTTCTGGTTGGATCGTCCCACAGTCATGTGAGTATACATCTTGCAGGACCTTAGTCTTGTCATCTTACTAAAATATTCTTACTAACTGATGCCATTTCAAATCCTTTTGTCTAGTCACAACCAATTTATTATCTACTCTGATATCAAGCAATAGGTGAAAATGGGGGCTTCAAACCTGGCATCTATCACACCTAATATTTTTTTTCATTTTTTTTTCGTTTATTTTTTATTAATGTGTAACTACTTATCAAGAGCAAAATCTATTCAAGGATAAGCATTACTAAAATAGAATGATCATCAATTGAGAAATGGAGAACCTTATCAAAAGTGTGAGAATGATTTCTGGGATGTATTGTTCCAGTATTTGTGGGTTAGGTTCATACGAGGAATCTGTTGACCTTTCACTTGAAGACGACCATGTTGTAATCTTCAGGGAAGCAGTCCTGTCGTCATGTGTTCCACAAATGGGGAGGCTTGTACAAAAGCTTTCCTTGTGGAAATTCCGCTTAATGCTAGGCATGCAGAGAAATAAGAAGAAGCCTTTTTAGCTGTGCTAACAGAGTTCTTGCTAAGAAGGTTTTATAAGAAAGAACCAGAGATAGGAGCTCATTCGATCACCTTTTAGATCTACATTTAACTCCAAAAGCATATTAACCCCCCCTCAAATAATATATAATAGCATAATACTACAAGGCCACCATTTGCCTATGTGTAGGGTGTCTGAAGAGAGTCGTCAACCTAATAAATCCCGCACTGTCAGCTAGGCTTTAACCTGTGTCCCATCATGAAATGTTGCATCTCTCTGCTTGTTTTACAAATATTTTAATGGTAGATGCTCTGACGAATTACAAGTCCTTGTACATCCCTCGACGTAAATATTCCCAACAAACCTGAAAAGCAACTAAATCCCACCCCTTCACAGTAGAGATCCCTAGATGCCAGAAAGACTTCTATTCTAATAGTTTCTTCCCTCGGACTGCTAGAATTTGGAATCCCCTTCCAGATCCCTGCTTCCCTGACTGTACTGACATGCAGAAGTGCAAGAGTAATGTAAACAGACCTCTTTTTGCTCTACTCCTACATACTAGCTCATCAAATTATGTCCCAGATAGTAGCCCCTACATGAAAGTGGCACTGTGCCTTGTTTGAGGTGAAAATGTAATTTTTTAAAATTACCAAGAGATCTTTCGCTTTTTGTGTTTTACTGACTAAGACCTTATTTATAATTTACCAAAGTTAGAAATGTTTCTTTTTAATGTAACGTTTTAAAAAATGTGGTTTTATTTATAATTAAAAGAAGAGCCATCACCCCCTCTCCTCCCGGCCAAGAAAGTCCACCATCTTTTTCCATTAAATTTAGAAACGGAGTTAACTTAGTATTTGCAAATTAAATGATTCGATACCGTGTTGCTTACATGTCATCTTAAAAAATGGCTTCCAATTCACTTTACTTTAGAGAATATTTCCGTTTCAGAAAAAGAAATGGAGAAATATTAAAGAAACCTAATTATAAAAAGGGTGAAATGTAATATCTTACTTACCTCAGCTACTTTTTAGAAAAGGTTTTTATTTCTATTTAATTTATTTTTCAAACTTTTGATTTATATAATTTATTAAGTGGGTTCGCGGAACCGATGGAGAGGTGAAAGTAAACTATAGTCGAACGAAGGGAATAAAATATATTGATTCATACAGTACGAAAATCAGCGGATAGATTTCGGTAAATAAATGTCTGACGTTGACGAAGAAGATTCACTTCAGTAGAACTGAATCTTATATTACTTGATTATATCTATACGATGATGTCATTATTATTTATTTTAGACTGCTGTCTTAGTTGCAATAGTATATTTAGATTAACGTCTCTTGAGCCATAATAAAATTATCTCCCCTGAATTTAAATTGCAACAAGTGAGAATGACTCTTCAATTTTGAAATACAAAAACGACTTTCGCATGTGTGATCTGGTCTCATTCTGATTGTGGGGATGCAGGTATGCAAACATGTCTGCGCAGCTTCGTCTCATCAAATGCCACTGCTTGGAATTATTTCCTCCAGAAAGATAGCTATTTCTACTACTTATTTACCCTGGAAATTCATTTTTTTTGTTTCGATTTTAAGATGCATTCTTCTGCTAGAAATTCTGATTGCTAATGTTCATCCCGTTTTTCTGCATAATTTACTATGCTATTCTTATGTTTGTCTTTATAAGAAAAATATATATTTGAAAACGTGGAGCTACCATATTCAAATATCTAAAGAGAACCAAGCAAAAGCGAAACATGTTATAGAAATTTAAACACCAAGTTTTTAAATGTAAAATATTATTTTTAAATGTAAAAATTAAATTATTATAAACAGAGCTTTAAAAGTTAATAATTGTTGGCAGCCTTACTTCTTTAAATATAAGTATTCTCCTGTCCTTCTCTCTCATATATATTATATCTATAAAAGTGAAAGTGTCTGTCTGTCTGTGTACATTTCCATATGCAATAACTCTGTCAATGTTTAGTCTACAGACTCGAAATTTGATATACAGGATACTGAGATTTGGGAAAATCTTTGTGATCGGTTTTCGGCCAGAAATTTGGCGATTAAGGGGTCAAAGTTAAACGATTTGACTTTTGAGAACTCTACTAAACTCCTCCGACAATTTTGGGTCTAAACACTTGACATTTTAGATATAGGTTCATTGGACATGATTCTAACTTTATAACTTGATTGAAGCCCAAAACAATAAATTTTAAGGGGTCATAATAGGGGTCAAAGTTTAAAAAATTGACCTTTTTTGTGTTTTTTTTTTTGCTCAACATACACATCCAAACACCCGGGCAACGCCGGGATGAAATGCTAGTATCTATCTATCTATCTATCTATCTATCTATATATATATCTATAAAAGTGAACGTGTGTGTGTGTGTCTGTGTACATTTCCCTACGCAATAACTCTGTAAATTTTTAGTCTACATACTCGAAATTTGATATACAGGGTACTGAGATTTGGGAAAATCGATGTGATAGAGTTTTGGCCAGAAATTTGGCAATTAAGGGGTCAAAGTTCAACGATTTGACCTTTGAGAACTCTACCAAACTCCTCCCACAATTTTGGGTCAAAACACTTGAAATTTTAGATATAGGTTCGTTGGACATGGATCTAACTTAATAACTTGATTTGAGCCCAAAACAATAAATTTTAAGGGGTCATAATAGGGGTCAAAGTTTTTTAAAAATTGACCTCTGCGGTCTCTTCCAAATTACTCAGACAATTTCTGGTTTAAATATTTGAAATTTTACATAAAGGGTATTCAGAGATAGGGCAAGCTTTTTTATCGGTTTGGGTCGAAAATTTTTAGTTACCAATATATAAATGTATGTATGCATGTATGTATGTTTGCATGTCTGCCTAAAACTTTCAATAGAGGCGACGGATTTTACCAAGATCAGTATCGTTTTGAACTTTGACCTTTCATACGACAAATATCGAAAAATTGGCTAAAAACATTAATATCTTTCCCTTCAACTGGGCACTTTTCTACAGAGGGGGGCATTTTTTCCGCCGATATTGTGTCACGAGGAAACGAAACAATCAAAAAACACTGCGGCGTACCTGAACAATGATTCCCGTAGCCTTTAAACATTTCATTTTTACTTTGTCCTATTTTTTTCCGGCGATTATCATCAAGTAGAGATTTATTTTCAGATTCCAAAAGAAATTTATGGTAGTATTTTTATGACTAATAGTTGGGGATCAATTTATAATGTTAACGTTCTAATAAATGGAAAACACATTTTTTTGCTACATTAGTTGTTAATGCTGCCACTAGCCGTTAAATATTTTTCTTTTCTGTTGGTAAGGTGTGTACAATTTTTTCCAACGTATTTTGGTAATGTGAAAGCTAAGCATGTAATCAGTGATAAGCGCCTTATAAATTTGCATAAAATTGAAAAACAAAATCTTAATGCGAGTGGCAGAATTAACAACAGGAGTGGCCCAACAGTGGGTGTTCACTGTAGTAGGACGATATAGTTTCACATTTAAGCCTGTAAGCGCTGATAATCGTCTGAAAACTTTACGAAAAAGTGAAAAATAAAAAAGAAAGTAAATGGTTGGGCAGCATTGTTCAGGTCCATCAATTCTTTTTTATTTTTATTTTGCAATTTGAAAGTTATGTGTGTTTTAAAGGCCTTAAAAGAGTAAACAAGCCCAATAGCTGACCCTAATTGAGTCGCCAAACTCTGCTAAATATTTGAAGCTTAATCTTTCACAAAAAAGGCCAAAAAATGCCAAATTGTTAACTATACTCAGATTTTCACAAACAAAAAAAAGCCAAATTGTAAAAACAAAGAGTGTGTGGGTAAATTATATAAACATTTATGTATGTTATACGTCATTATTCTTATTTTTGTGTGTGCCTGTGTAGATTGGTGATGTTTTAAACCGACGCATTTCATATATATATTTATATATTGAAGAGTTTAGCTTCCAAATAATTGTGTCTTTTTATTACGATTTGTTAAAAAGATACGGCATTTTATTAAAAGAAATGTGTTGCGAGAAATAAAATTGTTTAGAAAAAAATAAGTTCGTTTTATTTCGTTCTGTATGTTTTTTTTTAGGGGTGGGGGGAGGGGCATAACAAAAAAAAACGCAAAAATTTGGGAACTAGCCACTTCAATTTAGTCCAGAGTTAACATCTTTTATATAACCATAATCTTTATATAGCATTAATGGAGATAATGCTCAAAGATTAAAAAAAAGTTAAATTGGTTGTTTCTTACCGCCTTTCACATTCACCTTAATTTGACGACATTTATAAGTTTTTAAGTAATCTGTAAACGAATTACACACGTAAAATTGTCGCTGGCAAATAGACTTGCCATAAGCCAAACAACGCACGCACGTGCGTTATTTCGTTTGCCGTCGGAAAGCATAATGTTATTACATAAAAACTGCTTGTCGGCTACAATTTTACATGCGATATTTATTATCATTATACTGGAAAACCTTTAAATGTCGTCAAATCGCATGGAATGATAAAATAATTAACAAATACACTTCCGTATTTTTAAAATTTATATTTTTTTTCTTGTTTTTTTTTGTTTGTTTGTTTTTATTTAGGAGAAATCTTAATATAAAAAAACAAATATTTCGGAGCTAAACTCTTCAAGATATAAACATACATGAAATGCGTCGGCTTGAAAAATCACCAATTTACACGTAGTCTGCTTAATGGTAAAGAACTCGATCGCAAAGGCTGTGTAATTTTTTGTTGTTTGACGACGACGTCGATTCTTATAGTGGATAAACTGTGTAAAGGAAAGCAAGTAAACGGGTTATTTAACGTTCATTGAATGATTTTCTCTCTCTTGTATTTTTCGATCTTACATGAATGCATTACATGAACTTGACGATGGGCGAAATAATATGGCTCTTATTGACGCCATATTTTAATAGTAAGCGTTCGTTTATTAAGCGAAAAACTTGATTCCGGAATATGAGAATTTTCAGAGCTCGTCCAATAAGAATTGACGGACTTTGGCGATAAGGGAGCCTTTATTATATCTGAATCGGAAATCGAAAAGATTATGTTAGGTCTATGTATGTATGAGCCAGTTTCTGTTGGCATAATTACAGAATCTGTGGAAGAGTAGAATTCGTATCGGTGACAACTGGTAGCTGTGGTGGAACTAACTATTTAGAGAGAAAAAGAGGTACTCCTTCCTCTAAAGATGTTGCGATTGTGATGGTTTTGCTTGTCGGATGCAATGTAGTATTTTATTATCACGACTGAATGGTGTTCGAAAGCTATATAAGATAGTGGCTATTAGCCAAGTTTTATTGAATTTGTATGTGGGATCTGCTGTTGCAAACCTACAATACTGTGATCCAGAGAGAAATTTCTGCAGTCCTTTTATTATATATGGAGATTATATGTTAACATATATATATATATATATATATATATATATATATATATATATATTATGCACACACACACACACACACACACACACACACACACACACATATATATATGTGGAAAAATTATTCTTATTCAATTATATTTCTCCCTTTATTTATGCCAAGTCTTTTATTTATGAAGCTCGGTTTATGTTAAATATAACTGCAGAACAATGCAAATAAATTACAAAACGTCGATATTCCAAATTCCATGATGTTGTTCATCTTAGCGTTTCTTTCTTTTATCAAATATATATATATATATATATATATATATATATATATATTTTTTTTTTTTTACACAGTGATCACCACTTATCAAGGCCCGGAAGCCACTCAGGAATAAGGGTTATTGCAAGTACATTACGTTAGTGTGGAGATTTGATGAAGTGTTTACTTAAGGGGGCGGTTCATTAGGAATTTGTTAACATTTGACTTGAAGACATCCAAGTTGTAGTCAGGTGGGAAGCAGGCAGACGGAACAGAGTTCCACAGGCGTGCAGTTCTAAGAAAGAAGCTTTGTTCATGGAATCCGCGTTTTGATTTAGGCACAGATATAGAGTGGGGGAAATTTTTCACAGTGGATTCAGCTAGACGGGTGTTTTTTGTGAAAGATTGGCGATGGGGGACCAGAGATTGGAGTTCATACGAGCATCTGCCATGGAAATAACGATAAAACAAGGACAGGCTCGCAACGTCTCTTCTGTGGGAGAGAGGTTGCAGGGTAGAGAAAAGGGCATCCCCCACTAAGCCACAAAGTCTATTTTGTACTCTGTCAAGGCAGGATAGGCTGTTTTTAGCAGCTCCTGCCCAGATATGGCAACAGTATTCCATCCTTGGACGTACTTGGCTTTTATATAGATAGAGAATTGCATCAGTAGTGAGATATCTTCTGGAGCGGTAGAAGGATCCCACCATCTTTCCAGTGACCTTGGCAACAGACTTGATGTACATGTTCCATTTCAGATCAGGAGTAAAGGTCAAACCCAGAATATATATATATATATATATATATATATATATATATATATATATATATATATATATGGCACAATCACGTTGACACACCGGTTCTCGCCAGATCATCGAAGTTAAGCAAAGTTGAGCCTGTCCAGTACTAGATGGGTAAACATTTGGGAAGTTTAGGCGTTGTATGTACCGCGCCAAGTCCTAGAAATTTCCAGATTAGTATCTGGGGGCGCATTAATTCACTGAAAGAGATGCACCCCGAATCTTCGTAAAAATATGCGTCTAGGAGAAGGAAACGCTGATGTAAAAACTGTACTTTGTCCTGTGGCAGTCATTTGCACCAGAAAAGGTTAGCCGCAATACTAAGAAGTGTGGTTGGTTCTACACAAAGCCTTCACAACTATAAACAGATCATCTGTGTAGATTTCCCAGCAACTTAGTTGTGGCAGAACCTCATACATCGAAATCGACAGGAGAGTCCATCATATATATATATATATATATATATATATATATATATATATATATATATATATATATATATATATATAATTTCCATTTCTTTGTTATTCTACTTTATCCTGTTCAGTTCTGACCGTTGTGTTTTCATGGAAACACATATTCAATATTGCAGCACAGGAGAAATTAGTTTACTATATATGTCCTACTATTAAAACATATAAAATTGAATATAAAATATTCTAATCTTATATATTTTTTATTGGTTGTTATGTTCACAAAACGTTGTTGCACTCTTGGGACTTTTTTGCGCGCCTTTTGCCATACTCGTTAATCTACAAGAAAATTCAAACTGAATGAAAAATATTTCAAAAAACAAAAAGAGCAGTATGATCGGAAACAATATAGTCGTTTTTGATGAAAAACGATTGCTTACCCTTTTTAGTATTAATCTGGTGTGTATGAGGGAGGGGGAATATGTGAAAGCTTCTCTTAGAAAACATATACTATTTTTATCTACAAAAATGGTGACCCTCGACGTTATTGATTATTTTCAATTATTTTATTTCAAATGCTTTTTATTCTCTGTCTAAGAATGTATTTTAATGCCGTCTGGAAAAAAAGATGAAAACAAAAATGACAATAAAGAATTTGTTGCTTCTGGTAAAACTCAAACTTATCATTTTTCTGACTCGCTTTCCGAAAAGAATGAAAAATCCTCAGGACAGTTATATATATATATATATATATATATATATATATTAGTGATGGGACGATTCCATTATTTTTCTGATTCCAACACAATTATTGATTCTGTACAAAATTCCTGATTCTGATACAATTACCGATTTTAATTCTGATTCTTTATAAATCTCTACATATTTAACCACAAAGTTGTTATTTTCCCCTGATTATCATAAAACACATGTTAAATGTGCAGATATTTTCTCAAAAAAACAAAACATAATTGCTTTCAGCTTTATTTAAAATTAATAAATATTTATTATTCTATTATTACTACCCGCAGTGGATGATTTTGTTTAAACAAAAATCAAATAAAAAAAATTAAGTAAACAAATCGTTTTGACTTTAAAAAAATGTGTGAACAGTTTCCGATTCTGATATCCCCAAAGTTCAGATTTTTCCGATTCCCGATTCCAATTAATTATTCACCACTATATATATATATATGTGTGTGTGTATAAAATAAAAGTTGCCTTGTCTGTCTGTGGTATCAAACTACTCTGTCAATGTTTGGTCTATTGAATTAAAACTTGATATATTGGCTAGTTGGACCTGTCGAACAAATTCGATTTGGTTTTAGCCGCAAAAAGCGCTGCTAAAGAGTCAAAATTGTAAAAATTAGAACTTGGCAGGCGTAATTCTTACTAATTTTTATGCTTGCTGTATGCGCAAATATACATTTATATGTTTACCTGCATTAATTTGTCAAGTTTTAATATACATGTGTCCTGAGCTCAGGTGATAGTGAATTCTGCTGGAGTTTATGTTCTTAATTTCGATTATAGCTGATGGCAGCCAACTTATATTAAAAAAAAATTAAATCACTACTATTTATTGAGTACGGTATGATAACCCATTGAGTATTAGCTCTATAATAATAAATCCAAAGTCTGCATAAATTAAAATATTTTAGCATATTTCACGATTAGGCAACACGGAGAGGCCTATTAATATACATACACACACACATATATATATATATATATATATATATATATATATATATATATATATATATATATATATATCAGTATATATAAAAGTGACTACGATGGGCAACGCGGACTTGTTAAAATAAGGATTTTAATATTCAATTATTTTTTTTAATTTAGTAATTTATATATTAGTAGGATAGCGTGGGTGTTATTTATTTTTTGCGTTGCGCTTACATCCGAGTCATTTAATTGTTAGGGATTTACATTTCTTGAGATAAATAATTTTACCAAGAATTCTTCATAAGTTTTGGTTTCGATTTCGATTATATAGCTGATGACACTCAAGTCATTCATTTTGTTTTATAAATAATTTTACCAAGAATTATTTACAAGTTTTGGTTTCGGTTTCGATTATAACTGAAGGAACTCAAGTTATATATATATATATATATATATATATATATATATATATATATATATATATCATAAGTTTTTGTTTCGGTTTCAATTCAAGCTGATGCACCTAAGTTATAGGAATATATATATATATATTTTATTTTTGAAATCACAACTTTCTAATATATAAAAATCGATAAAACATTAACCTTATAAAAATATATACGAAATCTGCAAGAATTAAAATATCATATTTAAGTGTACTTTACGACTGGCCTATGCCAGGCCTCCCTGCTAGCTTAGATCAATACTTTTGCAGTTTTAACAAAAGAGTTACAATATTAGAACGTCTCAACATCTACAGAATACTAACATCAATATATTACATATGAATGAGTCCCCTGTGAATTTCCACAGGTCCCGCTGGTTTATAGAATTATAACATGAAACCTATTAATCAATGAGTTTATTTTTATCTGCAACATTTATTATATCCTGGGAATTTCATACCATCTAATTTGTTAATAAATAATTTTTTATTATTAAATCTCCCGAAAATATCTTGTTTTTGTTCATTAACTTTAACTTTTCCATATATATATATGTATATATATATATATATATATATATATATATATGTAGTCACCCACATACAGTACTGTTTCGCTGAATTACAGCTCATCAGTGTGGCTAGACAGGCAACTACCTCAAACCAGGATCGAAACCCGACCGCCCAAACGACAGTGAAGGCTTTTAAGTAGTGGCGTAGCATCAGATTTTGCCGCCTGGGTCGGTCGTGAAATTTGCCCCCCCCCCCGCCCACATATAATTGCTGTTTTACTTCCCCCCACTGAAATATAATTACCTGTTTTGCCCCCCCCCACCCCGCTAAGAAAAGCGTGTAAGAAAAACGTATTTACTTGCAAGATTGTGAACTTGTTGAAATCTGCAAGATATTTCTTCAGTCAACCTGTCTATGACAGCATTTCCCATCTCAAATTCTGCTCTATGCTTATCCCCATTTCAGAGCAGAGTTTTTTCTTTACTCGTCTATCGCAGTGTCCACCATCTTTTCTCTATTCTGAAGGCACCAATCTCTCAACGCCGTTAGCCTGACAGAACTTTGTCGCAGATCAAACCCCTTTCCTTGAAGATACTTCTAGGCATCATTGATTTTTGTGAGAATAGTTTTCCAAAGGCTCAGAAATAAAAGGAACGGAAACGACAATACCGAGTTTAGAATTAAGATGCATCTGATTTTGTGGTTGCATTTTCTTCTTCTGTGAACTGTTCCTCCATCTAGTTTCCACAGTCCGCTTGATACTTATACAGGCCAACTGAATGAAGACGTCCCAGCGATATGTAGATGTAGAAAAGGACGAGAATAACCAGTCCAGTATGCCAAAAAATGTAACAGAGTAAACCGCTACAGAAGCGGCATGTACACAAGCTAGATTTAATGAATGGTTAGTGCATGCCGCAAATAGAGCTTTTGGGATAATTTCGGAGATTCGTTTCTGCACACTCGATCGGTGGCCTGCCATAATAGCAGCATTGTCAAATGCCTGGCCAATACTGTCACCAATCTAAATCCCATCGTTCTCCAGTTCTCTCAAAATCAGTTTAGAAATGTCCTCCGCGCTTTACCTTTTGTCTCTATGAAGCAGAAAAACAACTCCTCCACTGTCACTTTATTTTCGTAAAAATTAATTTACGTGGCGCCACACCACACTCGTCTAGTCCTGGTGAGATACATCAGGAGTGCTATCAAAAATTATGCAAAAATATTTGCTTGCGTTGATCTGATCAATAATTTTCTTTCTCACCTGCTTTGCCAAAATGCTCACAAATTCATTTTTAATTTCTGGTGACAGATAAGAAGTAGCGATTTTATTTCCCAGGTTAACTTTTACCAAATGTTCACGGAGCACATGGTCATATTTGGCCAATAAATTTACCAATTCTAAAACATTCCCTTTGTTTTCTTGATCTCTTTCATCATTATGGATGTCTTTCCGGTGACCCCTTAGTGCCAGATTCTGCTTGGCGAGAAACCTGATGATATCCAGCAATCTAGCTAGAATTTCAAGCCACTTCTTAGTTTCCTTCTCAATAAGATGTTGCTCTACTTGGTCAACTACCTTTCCTTCAGCAAGTCGGATCTCTAGATCCTTCCAGTTGTGAAATGCTTGAGCAATATTAATTTGATGTAAAATAATTTTTCATTTCAGAGTCTTTGTAGCATTTTAGAACACTAACCAAAAATTATTATTTTCTCCATGGAAATAAATTCTGTAAGCTTTTTTGTGGGGAGGGGGGTCTAAGCGATTACGCATAGTTTTACAGCATTGTCAGTCAGACTTCAGGTTAGGGCACATTTCTATGATGTTAGAGTAGCCTGGAAATAATGATTATTCATCATTTTAGGTTAAATTAATGTACGAAATTTTAAATTTAAAAATAATTGTTTGTGCTTTTTTCCGGCAAGATTTTTTAGGTGTCCATATACAATCGCATAAGAGAAACTGAAAGTCGAATAAAACAAAAGGAAAATATCATTTTTTAGCTAAGAGTGTTAGTCTAAAATTCTCACAACATTAGTAAAAAATAGTTCCATTATAATTATCTGTATCTTGATTTTTTTTTTTTGCGTTAAAACAAATCAATCTACTACATATCTATGACATTGTCAGTAGTAATAACCGGGCAAATATTTATGATTAGGGTAAAGACCTGAACATTCCTTGGTATAGAGAACGTATAGAATAGTTTTGAATACATTCACATCCGTTCTTAAGTTAAGAATTGTTTCCTATATAGTAACCATGTTATTTAGAAACTCATGTTTAAAATAGAGAGAGAATTTTGTTAACTATTCTGTTCCAATACCGTTTTATTTTGCATAACAATCGTTAATTATTTTCAATTGTTTATTAAATATTACAATAGCATTTTGCCTACTAATGGCAAATGCAAATGAGCTTTCTTTTAAAAGGGAGATGCATCTTTAGTTGTTTCATTATTTTCAAACAAAAGGAAAACGTTCGAGAAAAATATTTAACCCCCCCCTTCCCGAATATTGAATATATGTCCCTCCCACACACATACTAGGTACATTGTTTCTTGCAAAAATATATGCCGGCATGAGAAGGTTTTTGAGTAATTCGAAAAAAAAAAAGACAAAAACAAATCACTAATAACATATTTAGAAATTTAAAACGAATCGGAATCGGGAATCGTATCAGGTCGGAAATTTAAGACAGAATCGTAATTGGGAAAAATTTTGAATCGTCGCATCACTAGTATACACACACACACACACACACACACACACACACACACACACTAGGGGATCGGACAAAAGGGCAGCGGACAAAACCCACCAGATAATCAAAGCAAAAACAGATAAAATGTCAAATGGATCAAAAACATTAAAAATCACTTTTTATAGTTTTATTTTAATTACATTTATGAAAATTAGACACCGGGGAACTAATTTTGGAAAGGTATGAAAATTAACCATCTACGGAATAAATGTCAATTGAAGATAGAGTTTAAGATCATTTTTAAAGACGTTATAGTTTTAAATGGGATTCAAGTGCCTCTCACAGAAATATACATATTTTTAAATATTTACTCTTGTTTGAAAGCAAGTAAGTCGGTTTTTCTAAGTTAGATACTCGTTCTAAGGAGACTTTTCTTGTATTATCTTTTACAATTATTATATTAATATCAAAAGTAAAAAATTAAAATCCTATTGCCAAAATTAATTCATCATAATAAATTTAGGTTTAATCATAAATACGTCAGTAATTATAAAATATTGTGAATAGTTTGAAAAAAAATCAATTACTCCTTGATTGTTCGAAACTTGACAGAAATACGGCAGTATTTCAACTGTCGAATAGAAAGCCACTTAAATAGTATTTAAGGTGTAGCGCTTCCTTCCCATATAAAATTATATACCCCGATATGACGATCTTAATATCTGTTTACAGTCGATTTTTATTCCGTACTTGCTTAATGTTTCCACAATTCCAAAATTACGTAATTTTCTTTACTAATTTTCCATTGTTTTATTTAATTATCAGTGATGTTTGAAAGTATTTTTCTTAACAAAAATGTTTTGTTCAATTTTTCAATATTTTTTGGAATATGTAAATCAACTGCTTTCTTTTAAAGGTTATCTAGAGAATTTATGCAACTTTTATAAAACCTCCAAAAGTTCCGATTTTTACAACCTTTTCGGTATAAAATTGCAGATATTTTGTTAACTTTTATTTATTTTTTCTATTTTCTATTTTTATCCTCTTAAAATGCCGCCCCTGACTTGTGCTGCTCGTAAAACAGGGCCACATTTTTCCGATTCCGATACCCTCAAAAGTTAAGATTTTTTTACAAATTTTCGGTATAATTTTCAATTTTTTTCTTAGCTTTTCTTTATTTTCATTTATTTTTTCCATTTTCTATTTTTATCCTCAAAAAATGCCGTCCCATGGTATGTGCCGCTCGTAAAACAGGGCCACATTTTTCCGATTCCAATACCTACAAATGTTCCGCATGTTACAACCTTTTCAGTATAAATTTAAGATATTTTGTTAACTTTAATTTATTTTTATTTATTTTTTCTATTTTCAACCTCTCAAAATGCCGCCCCTGACGTATGCCGCTCATAAAATAGGGACACATTTTTCTGATTCCGATATCTCTAAAAGTCCCGATGTTTTACAACCTTTTCGACATAAAATTTCAGATTTTTTGTTAGCTTTCATTTATTTTTATTTATTTATTTTACTCTCTCAAAATGCCGCCCCCTGGCACGTGCCGCCCGGGACAGACCGCCCCCCGCCCCCGTGCTACGCCACTGCTTCTAGCCATTAGGCTATTCGGCTGTTGTGCGGATAGTGAATTAACGATGTTTTTAAATCGTCAAAATGCCTAAGCTCGATTTGTTTACACAAAGAGCATCACTTAATACGCTAATAGCAAGTTGTATATCACTTACCAATATGCTCAACCCAAGATAGGGAGCATTACAGTCATCCACATACAGTACTGCTTCCGGCGTTCCCCGCTATTAAACGTAACAATACATTCCTTTAAAAAAGTGACGTAAAAAACGGAAAGAAACTGAGAC
>NC_136494.1:91339538-91359538 GCF_053919585.1 Euprymna scolopes
ATTGGATGGTTTTAATTATTTGTCATAGATTAATACATACATACATACATACATACATATACATATATATATATATATATATATATATATATATATATATATATATATATATATATATATATATATATATACTAGTAGTATATCTGTCCTAGGAGGAGTATAAACAAAATGCATAACATTATTTTTCAATGTTTTTGTGTGAGAGGGGGAGGGGTCAGAGACACTCCTTAAATATTAAAGTTAAAAAATAAAATAATGTGCTCTCGTTACCCACCTTCTTACCGAGAATACGTATTTCATAAGTCATAAGAGTAAGTTTAGGAGTTCATCCACCCATACGTATTAGTGATGCCACTTCACGTCCACCGATTCAGTTTATTTGATGTAGAACAATTCTTTTTTCTCTAAATTTTTTTTATGTCTCACTTATTTAAATTTTGGTAGGAGGGGCGGAGTCACACGCCCTTAATTGTCAAGTTTACAAAAATTAATGTGCACATGTGTTACTCGGTATGTTTCATAGAATATATCTTCCATAATTATGATCGTTTCATTAATTAAGGATTGAATCCTCTACATAGATATAACAAATACCTAATTATATATATAGAGAGAGAGAGCGGGAGAAAGAGAGAGGGAAAGAGTGGGGAGCTAGATAGAAGATATAGCTATAATTATCCACAGACGGACTGCTTCGCTCTATCACGGTTCTTTAACTAGACTAGCATCCATTTTTAGGTAGGAACCGAACCTCCAACCATCTTGTTGGTAGTCGACAGCTGTACTCTCTGAACTGCAGGATCGGCGCTCGTACATGATATATGCAATGTTTTTATATAATCATTGACCTCCACTTTTAAAGCACTCCATTTGTTAATTTATCTAACACAGAGCTTAGTATAACACTACGCAGCAAACAATGGACAAATGGTGGGATCCTTCTATAGATCTGGTAGATATCTCACTGCTGATGCAAGTCTCTATCTGTATAAGAGCGAGGTACGTCCAAGGATGGAGTACTGTTACCACATCTGGGCAGAAGCTGCTAAAAAGGACTTGTCCTGCCTTGATAGAGTTCAAAATAGACTTTGTAGCCTCGTAGGAGATGTCCTTTTCTCTTCCCTGCAACCTCTATCTCACAGAAGAGATGTTGCGAGTTTGTCTCTGCTTTATCGTTATTTTCATGGCAAGTGCTCGACCGAGCTTCCATCTATGGTCCCCCCCCCTCGCCAAACTTTCACAAGAAACACTCGTCTAGCTGAAACCACTATCAATAATTCCCCCCACTCTTTATCTTAACCTAAACATAGATTCCATGCTTCTTTCTTAGAACTGCACACCTGTGGAATTGTCTTCCGTTTTCCTGCTTTCCAGTTGACTACAATATGGTTGTCTTCAAGTCTAACATAAACAAGTTTTTGATGAGCCGTTCCACTTAAGTTAACAAATTTACCGAATTTCCATTACTAACGATTACTATATTGTCCAATTGACTATTGTACACTCTTAACCCTTAACCTCGAGTGGTCTTTGAGCCTTGATAAGTGGTTATGCCTATGTAAAAAAAGACAACATCATTTAACAGCAGTGCTCTATCTGAGAAGGTGAAGGGTGGGGATTATAGATTGGGTTCTTTCGTAGGAGAAATAAAATGTTTTCAGAGAGCTGAATTGCCCTTGTTCTGATATGATATTTTAGATATTTTCTAAAAGTTTTACAGACGAGCCATTGATTCTGAGTTTGACAACAAACACTGGAATGAGGTTAGAAGTTACACTGATCGAAACGTTGGGAAAATATCATCTGGGATGGGAACAATAATTCAAATAATACAAATTATCAATCCTTATATATACCAAAAATTCTGATATATCACAATTTACGAATTTAAAAAAAATTAAATCAAAGTAGAATAAATAGTGGTATTCCGGTCACGAATGTGTCTAATTTTTATTTAAATTAACTGTTTCCTTTTTGTTTTTTTTTTGTTTTTTTTTCATGGACACTCACATCTCTCTGAGGAGTCTCGTCCGTCGATCATGCTTCAATTTAAAATAGCATTTTTATTGTAGACCATGAAGACTGAAAAAACGAATCTTAAGAATGGATTTCTTCTTCTTCATCTTCTTCTTCTTCTTCTTCTTCTTCTTCTTCTTCTGTGGCTTTTCACTCCTTTTTTTGGGGGGAGCATCTTCTCGCCATTCTCTTCTTCATCCTTGCCGATTTTCAATCGACAATTAATATTTGCTGTTCTATTGATCACATCATTGTCATGGCAACTGTCTCCCTATTCGACCAAATAGCAGGTGGCACATCCATGTCGTCCCTATCACGACCACATCATTCTTCATTTGCAAAGGAAGAGACAAACAAAGCTGCAATTAATCCTAAACTACAACAACAAAAATGGCCTGATATTTTTTTGAAAATTCTTTGACGATTACGGAATGACAAATGACAATCACAGGGGAAAAATGACATCTTAACTTGTATGGAAATAATATGCAAGTTTTTAAAAAAATGATATCTTAACTTGTATGGAAATAATATGCAAGTTTGAAAAAAGGAAAAAAATAAGATCTTAACTTGTATGGAAATAATATGCAAGTTTAAAAAAAATGAGATCTTAACTTGTATGGAAATAATATGCAAGTTTAAAAAAAAATGAGATCTTAACTTGTATGGAAATAATATGCAAGTTTAAAAAAAAATGAGATCTTAACTTGTATGGAAATAATATGCAAGTTTAAAAAAAAATGAGATCTTAACTTGTATGAAAATAATATGCAAGTTTAAAAAAAAATAAGATCTTAACTTGTATGGAAATAATATGCAAGTTTAAAAAAAGGAAAAAAATGAGATCTTAACTTGTATGGAAATAATATGCAAGTTTAAAAAAAAATGAGATCTTAACTTGTATGGAAATAATATGCAAGTTTAAAAAAAATGAGATCTTAACTTGTATGGAAATAATATGCAAGTTTAAAAAAAAATAAGATCTTAACTTGTATGGAAATAATATGCAAGTTTAAAAAAAAATGAGATCTTAACTTGTATGGAAATAATATGCAAGTTTAAAAAAAATGAGATCTTAACTTGTATGGAAATAATATGCAAGTTTAAAAAAAAATGAGATCTTAACTTGTATGGAAATAATATGCAAGTTTAAAAAAAAATGAGATCTTAACTTGTATGGAAATAATATGCAAGTTTAAAAAAAAATGAGATCTTAACTTGTATGGAAATAATATGCAAGTTTAAAAAAAAATAAGATCTTAACTTGTATGGAAATAATATGCAAGTTTAAAAAAAGGAAAAAAATGAGATCTTAACTTGTATGGAAATAATATGCAAGTTTAAAAAAAAATGAGATCTTAACTTGTATGGAAATAATATGCAAGTTTAAAAAAAAATGAGATCTTAACTTGTATGGAAACAATATGCAAGTTTAAAAAAAAATGAGATCTTAACTTGTATGGAAATAATATGCAAGTTTAAAAAAAATGAGATCTTAACTTGTATGGAAATAATATGCAAATTTAAAAAAAAAATAAGATCTTAACTTGTATGGAAATAATATGCAAGTTTAAAAAACAAATAAGATCTTAACTTGTATGGAAATAATATGCAAGTTTAAAAAAAAAATAAGATCTTAACTTGTATGGAAATAATATGCAAGTTTAAAAAAAAAATAAGATCTTAACTTGTATGGAAATAATATGCAAGTTTAAAAAAAAATGAGATCTTAACTTGTATGGAAATAATATGCAAGTTTAAAAAAAAAATAAGATCTTAACTTGTATGGAAATAATATGCAAGTTTAAAAAAAAAATAAGATCTTAACTTGTATGGAAATAATATGCAAGTTTAAAAAAAAAATAAGATCTTAACTTGTATGGAAATAATATGCAAGTTTAAAAAAAAATGAGATCTTAACTTGTATGGAAATAATATGCAAGTTTAAAAAAAAATGAGATCTTAACTTGTATGGAAATAATATGCAAGTTTAAAAAAAAAATAAGATCTTAACTTGTATGGAAATAATATGCAAGTTTAAAAAAAAATAAGATCTTAACTTGTATGGAAATAATATGCAAGTTTAAAAAAAAAATAAGATCTTAACTTGTATGGAAATAATATGCAAGTTTAAAAAAAATGAGATCTTAACTTGTATGGAAATAATATGCAAGTTTAAAAAAAATGAGATCTTAACTTGTATGGAAATAATATGCAAGTTTAAAAAAAATAAGATCTTAACTTGTATGGAAATAATATGCAAGTTTAAAAAAAAAATGAGATCTTAACTTGTATGGAAATAATATGCAAGTTTAAAAAAAATGAGATCTTAACTTGTATGGAAATAATATGCAAGTTTAAAAAAAAATGAGATCTTAACTTGTATGGAAATAATATGCAAGTTTAAAAAAAAATGAGATCTTAACTTGTATGGAAATAATATGCAAGTTTAAAAAAAATGAGATCTTAACGTGTATGGAAATAATATGCAAATTTAAAAAAAAAATAAGATCTTAACTTGTATGGAAATAATATGCAAGTTTAAAAAACAAATAAGATCTTAACTTGTATGGAAATAATATGCAAGTTTAAAAAAAAAATAAGATCTTAACTTGTATGGAAATAATATGCAAGTTTAAAAAAAAATGAGATCTTAACTTGTATGGAAATAATATGCAAGTTTAAAAAAAAATGAGATCTTAACTTGTATGGAAATAATATGCAAGTTTAAAAAAAAATGAGATCTTAACTTGTATGGAAATAATATGCAAGTTTAAAAAAAATGAGATCTTAACTTGTATGGAAATAATATGCAAGTTTAAAAAAAAATGAGATCTTAACTTGTATGGAAATAATATGCAAGTTTAAAAAAAATGAGATCTTAACTTGTATGGAAATAATATGCAAGTTTAAAAAAAAATGAGATCTTAACTTGTATGGAAATAATATGCAAGTTTAAAAAAAAATGAGATCTTAACTTGTATGGAAATAATATGCAAGTTTAAAAAAAATGAGATCTTAACTTGTATGGAAATAATATGCAAGTTTAAAAAAAAATGAGATCTTAACTTGTATGGAAATAATATGCAAGTTTAAAAAAATGAGATCTTAACTTGTATGGAAATAATATGCAAATTTAAAAAAAAATGAGATCTTAACTTGTATGGAAATAATATGCAAGTTTAAAAAAAATGAGATCTTAACTTGTATGGAAATAATATGCAAGTTTAAAAAAATGAGATCTTAACTTGTATGGAAATAATATGCAAGTTTTAAAAAAATGAGATCTTAACTTGTATGGAAATAATATGCAAGTTTAAAAAAAAATGAGATCTTAACTTGTATGGAAATAATATGAAAGTTTAAAAAAAATTTTTAAAAATGAGATCTTAACTTGTATGGAAATAATATGCAAGTTTAAAAAAAATGAGATCTTAACTTGTATGGAAATAATATGCAAGTTTAAAAAAAATGAGATCTTAACTTGTATGGAAATAATATGCAAGTTTTAAAAAAAAATGAGATCTTAACTTGTATGGAAATAATATGCAAATTTAAAAAAGGAAAAATAGGGAACCAATGCCAAGTTTATCAGTTTATCCGATATTTTGAAATGTTTTAATGTTTTCCGTGCACATTTCTTATGAGTATTAAATTAAACGATTGTATTTTTCATCTACCAGAAATACAGGAGTATCCCATAAATTCAAAAATAAGATCCCGTGTACTTTTTATTTCGCTGCTCTCTAGATGGTATCATTGCCGTAGCAACTGTCTCCTTATTCGACTAGATAGCAAACGGCGCATCCTTGTCGTCTGTATTATGGCAACACCAATCACACTATTCTTCTGATACGAAGGAACAGACAAAGAAAACAGCAATTAATCCTCAACAACAACAAATATGGCTGATATTGTTTTGAAATTTTCGTAATTTTTTTCACAATTGCAAAATGGTGAATGACAAATGACAGAAAAAGAATGTGATTTTGGTTTCCACAGATGAAGGAAATAATCGGCAAGTTTAAAATAAGCATTGATGCTCTCTTCTCCAAGGTTATTTGATAATCTCCATTTTTTTTTTAAATAAAAAGAAAACTAAGCTATAAATGATTAAAGATTATGGTCACACAGCTATGAAATACTGCTTAGTCGTAATATGATTTTAGAATTAAGGTATAGATAGGTTCTTGCATAAGAACACGTTGTGAAACTGATAAAGTACTTGGTAAAATTCAGTTCTAAGCGACAATCTTCTGGAATTTGAAGGTTCGATCTTCAGTGAGGGCGATACTAAGAATACAATTGTAAGTTACTTAAGACTTCTAGCTGGTTATGACTGACAGAACAACGGCATGTTATTAATTGTGAATTAAATTAAGGATTCGGTTTAAAATTCCAATTTAGATTCCCGAGTTCAACAAAATACACCCGAAGAAGCTCGGAGGCTATATCAGCTGAAATGTTGTATGACTAACGTGCAAGATAGAAATAGTGGTCCGACTAATCCAAATAATCAATCTTCACCTAAAAAATTCCGAAACATAATCTCAGTTTTTATTATCATTTTATCATGCACTGCGGAAATAAAACATAATGTATGGAATTGAATGTTGTACAAGGTTTGGATCAGTTTCACATGTGTTCATATACAAATGTAGTTCGTTTTATTTGTTATTTAAATCATATGTATATAATAAAGATTTGAAGTGATACAATCAGTTGCAGTTAAGAACTTAGCAATAGTAATATAATAGGAGATCCTATTGGATAGGGCACTTATATGTCTCATGCCTGATCTGAAGATAACCAAGTACAAGTGGATCAAAATGTAATACAAAATATATTTTTAGTTTAAATTATTGTCTTCCTCATCTTTCTTCCATGAGTGTCCAGCAACCTATCTAAGAGAACAGTATTCGCTTCTCCCTATGGACTCATGGAAATTCCACCTGAGGCTGGAGACACAGAAGAATGAAATTGTTTTTCAATTGTTGTAGCAATGCAAATACTTGCTGTGAACATCTTACAAGAAGGAACCAGTCTGAATACTTGGTTCTCCTGTAGGAAACGTCTCCTTGAAGTACTTTCACTTTTCTCGTTCATATGGCCGTATTTCGAATTCATAGCAGCAGACCGATATATGTGCCCCCCTTTTTTTTTAATGAAAACGATCATTAATAATGTTTGTTTTTAATGTTTAACACATTTTAAGCTAATATATTTTATATTAAATTATTGCCCAATAAAAATTATTAATCATATTATTTGGATTCATCGGACTAGTTTATATAGTATAGTATTTATATAGTATAGTATTTATATAGTACTAGTTTATATAGTATAATATTTATATTGTATTAGTTTATATAGTATAGTATTCATATAGTACTAGTTTATATAGTACTAGTTTATATAGTATAGTATTTCTGTAGTACTAGGTTATATGTATATCCAATCCCTATCTTAAAAATTCAGAAAAATTATTAAATTAAAACAAAAATCATTTTTCTAATTTCAAATTATGTAATCAAGTAAAAATTCAAATTTTTACTTGATTACTAAATTTAAACAGCTATTCTAGCAAATTACCTAACAATTTAATAAACAAACTACCGTAAAAACTGAATTCAACTTGAAAATGCTGTAAAAAATAGCTTTATAAATTTAGTAATCCAGTCAAAAAATGGCATTTTTACTTGATTAAATGATTCAAAATAAAATGACTTTTGTTTTAAATTAATGATTTTTATTGTGCAATAATATATATCAGTTTGAAATAAGTTAAACATTTAAAAAATAACATTGTTAATGAGGTTTTGGTTGAAAAAAGAAAAGGCCCACAGACATCTGCCCACTGCTATGAATTCAGAATAGGGGTATGTGAACGAGAAAAAGTGAATGTACTTCAGGGAGACGTCTCCTACAGGAGAACCAAGTATTCAGACTGGTTCCTTCTTGTAAGACATTCACAGCGAGTATTTGTATTGCTACAACAATTGAAAAGAACCTTTCATTTTTCTTCTGTGTCTCTATAGCGTCAGTTGGAATTTCCATGAGTAGTTATTTTTTTCTAAGGGCTTCCCTTCTGTGAACCACATTACCACAGGACTGATTCCCTAACTGATTGTAGACAAATACTTCTTACATATTCTTCTTATAAGTGACCACATTTTATTCATTCCATTCATCATTTTTAGCCCTCTCATAATTCAACTTCATCATTGAACTGACAATCAACCCAGCTCAGAACCATTGTCTTCGAGTGGCTTTTGGGCATTTATAAACTATGTCTTCTAAGTAAATAAAAAAGACATCATCATATATAAACAAATTTTATTTATTCCATTCATCATTTTCAATCCTCTCGTAATATTCTTCATCGTTCAACTGATAATCCATCCAACTCATTATCATCCTTTAATGATTTTTGGCCTTGATAAATGATAAAAAAAACACAAAATAAGCGTCAGAAACACTGTTTCTGATAAGCAAGCAACATACACAGTTCCCATTGAATGTCTATATAACATACTTTTTTATTTATTTATTTGTCGACTATTATTCTCATCTTCATTGACGTTTCAGCCAACTATTCCTCTAGCCTTCATCAGGTGGTTAACCGGGAAGGATAGGAATGCTGAGTCTCTTAACTTTATCCTAAGTAATTACTGCCTTCTATAGTTGTTGTTGTCTCACCACGTTTTGGCTTACTAATACCCAAGCCGACTTTGGGTATGATTGATACTGCTATCTTCAGACAATGCTCACCTAGAACCAAAGGAATTCAACGACGCCTTTATCCAGTTGGCCAAAATGTAGTGAGACGCCAACAATTAAGGAAGGCCGCAATTCCTGAAGATACACTTAAGAGATTCAGCGTTCTTATCCTGCCGTGGTTAACCTCCTGACGAAGGTCAGAGGAATAGTTGGCTGAAACGTCGTAAAGCAACAAGTATGAAGATGAGGATTGCAGTCTGCAAATAAATAAATAAATAAATCTACAAATTACTCGCCTCAAAGGATTCCAATAATAAAGTAATATACATTTTTTTTGTACTTATCATTATTATTCTACATCATCTTCTGGCCAAATTAAATCCGAACATAAAATCGTTTAATAAATTCCATTTTAAAGAGAAATACAATCATCTTTTCATAAAGCAAAAATCATATTTCAATATGTATTGTAGTATTACTTTAGATTTGAGTCAGCCGAGCTTGAGCCAAATGTCATTATCATATATGAAGGTGTTCAGAAAGCAATCATATCTTCAAATAAATGATATATGAATACATGTAAGTTAAATTTATTTAAATATAATTCATTCAAATAGAAATCATATTCAATAATTTGGGGAGGGTAGATTTTCAAGTCCATATTACAGTAATCTAGATTGTTCCGCACAAAATAAGTTTTAAACATTCTTTTCAATTTCTTGGTTTCTGAATGCTCTGTCAATTTTGAAACGATCTTGTGATTATTACAAAATGAAAAATCTGTAGGTGCATAAAATAGTATTATAATCTGCAGAAAGCCTGCAAATTTTGATGTAGTTTCGTTCCATAGAACGATAGATATGAGCATTTTAATATTCAATTTGGCTACGAGTATACATATATATATATATATATATATATATATATATATATATATATATAACTTTTTTGGCAGTTTTATAAGTTTCAAATCTTAGCAATTATTTATCAGAAATTAACAATTAAAGGCTCGTTGGAAAGCGAATGACCTGACTTGTGTAGTGGGCTATATGACATTTGCCCTTAAGGTCGCACATTAAGGGGATCATCTATCATCCAGAGCCTATTTTTGGCACTTTTTTTACAGCCATAAAATGTTTCAATCATAGTCATTTGTTTTCCTAGTTTTGCATATGAATTACAAAATATCTGATATTTCCCCAAGACCTCTGGCCGTGATGTAAAGGGAGACTAAAACTTGCTGCTTTGCTTTCAAATGATCTGAAATAACAACAGGGGGAGACTTGATTCCAAATATTTCTCATGTTATATCTCTCCTCTTTTGTTTTCATACATGAAGTAAATTTCACAGTGTATAAGGATTATTTGATGCTGTAGATATTCATAATCGTGCCCTATTTCCATCATTTGAAATCATGGCAGCAAGTTTTAGTTTCCTCTCCATCAAGGCCAGAGGTTTTAGTGAAATATATATATATAAATGAAACTTTGTGCATGTGAGTTTTTTTTTCTGTAGAGCCCAAAACGGCTGGGCCGATTTTTATGAAACCTCACACAAATATACTTTATATACCTGGCAGTGTTCTTAGATCGGAATGTCTTAGATAAGTATCAATAACTGAAGAAATCTAATTAAAGAAGGAACAGGCGATTGTGACGAAAGTTAACACCTTATACAGCCTAACATTACAAGTGGATTTGAGGGGTTTCATTACCACACTAGCAGAAAGACACAGCATATATACTCAACAGTAAGTTCTTTGATATGACAAGGGCATGTTCGAAATTAATGTATTTGTTTAAAGCACAGTTGAACCATGAAACTTGACTTTTGCCTTTCAAACTTTAAATTCTAGCCGTTATATATAAATATAATTTTATAAAATCAACAGTAAGTTCTCCACAGTGTAGTTTAGACGACAATATATTTTAGATAACGTCACTGCGTTAAGGCATGTGAGCTTCCTCCTGATCGATCTCAAATAAAGCAGGCAATCAATCGATTTGATTTAAAAATAGATTATTTCACCGGGTTCAGTGTTAATAAAAATATGGGGAGGATGAAATATTCGTGATTTTTATTCAATCCTGGGCAACATCGGATCTCCCTGATATATATATATATATATATATATATATATATATATATATATATATATATATATATATATATATATATGCTAGTATATACATACACATATATATGTATGCATATATATGCTAGTATATACATACACACACGCACATATATAAATCTAAGCATATATATATGCTAGTATATACATACACATATATATGTATCCATATATATGCTAGTATATACATACACACATATATAAGCATATATATGCTAGTATGTACATACACTCATATATATATGCATATATATATATGCATATATATGCTAGTATATATATATACTATATGTATATATATGCTTGTATATATATATATACACATGTATATATATGTGCTAGTATATATATGTGCATATATACATGCTAGTATGTATGTATATATATATACTAGTATATATATGTTATATATATATATTATATATTCAAAGTAAATGAAGTAAACTTGTAAAATCATATTATTTACTATGTTACTAAAAGTAAATTGTGTTATTTCAATACCTTTGATATTTTAAATGTTATTTTTATTCTTTCATTATTGCACTTTGACTGAATTTATATTTCATAAAAACACGATGAATGAGAAATTAAACTAAAAATAAAAATATCTTTGTTCATGTATTTTTTACTAATATATTTCTGTTCTTTTTTTGTATTTTATTAATTCTCACTATTTATCTGAATCAATAGCGACAATAAAAGGAAACGGAAATTCTCATCTTTTCAGCATTTCAATATAATTAGTTTTGCCATCTAAGTGGGTGAAGAATTTGTATTCCTATTAGATTCTATTGAAAAGAAACATAAATACATTCCGCTCTTCTCTTTCTCTCTCATATATCTATATATATATATATATATATATAGTCTTTGAAGTTTTTAACATTTGAAACCACCCAAAAAATTATTTTTTATCATTCATTAAAAAAAAAAAAAAAAAAAAAAAAACATCTAGTCAGTAAGTCATTTAATCACCTGCAATCACTGCATCAACTCTCAAATTTACTATAATACCAATTTTTATATTTTTTAAGGGATCATCAGTTGTTTACCATGAAACACTGTTTCGGGGATTTAAAAATATATATATATATATATATATATATATATATATATATATATATATGAGTGTGTGAGGTACAGAAGATCAAAACAACATCCGTACCTCGGTTTCAAATGCAAGCATAGGTGACCTATAATATGTTAGACCTCCTTCATCCTCTGTTTATGTCTCCCAGAGACATAAACAGATGCTGACACGAGACTGACATGGACGACCAAGTATAGCTTCCCTATGTTTGGATTTGAACCCGACGGTACTGATGTTCTGATTTTCTGTAACTCATATATAAATACTTATATACAATTCGAGAGTAAACAGTTACATTTGGTTGCTACAAACAGCCATGTGTTGTAGTCAATGAGACTTCGTCAGACGACCCTGCACCATTCGACGTCATGTATTATTTTTATTTTTCTTCATAAAAAAGCATCCTGCTGTTGTTTTTTCTCACTAATCATACATATATATATATATATATATATATATATATATATATATATATATATATATATATAAGAGACGAATATTGGCTGAAGAGAGCTTGATAAGGATACCTTAAACAGTCCTTATTATCGGGCTTGAAACCGGCGGTAGCAATGATTTATCTTATCTAATAACTTTCTGTACACAATATATATATATATATATATATATATATATATATATATATATATATATATATACTAGAAAAAAGTACCCGTCGTTGAATGGGTTCAAAAACAGCCTGCAGAAAATGGACTCTGATTTATGAAAGTATGATAGGTTATGAAAAGGAAGGGTTGTAAAGAGATAACTTCGAATTTGGGGGTATCAAAACCAAAGCAAAATATGATGAAAGTAAAAATAAAATAGATAAACCCCATAATTTATTATACCATACCTGTTCACACTGAAGCACTTATCACAATATTCTGTGGATCCATATAAAAAAAAAACCTTGTTAAACTTTGTGACATATTTCCATTCTATGGAGGTCAGGCGCGAACGAACACCCCATAATTTTATTATACCATATTTCTTCAAACTGGAACATAATTATCAAAGTATACTTACAGAAAAGTGGTTATTAAAGTTTGTGCCTATTTCCATTGTATGGAGGCCAGGCACGAACACAGACCCCACAATATTATTATACCATCTATATAAGGTAAAACATACTTATCAAAGTATTCTTATGTAAATCTATATCAAAAACATTTGCAAACGTTTTTTTTTTTAATTTTTAAATTTTTTATTTCCTTATTTTGTGGACCAGGCGCGAATGCAGACCCCACAATTTTAATGAACTACCGTTCTGCCAGATCAAACATACCCATTCCTGTGTCTCGATACATCTATCATTATATGTAATCAGTTTTTTAAAATAGTCAACCATATAGGAGCCTATTCGTGACCAGACACGCACACACACAGCCATTCAGCTTTATATATATATATATATATATATATATATATATATATATATATATATATATATATGCAAAACATGTATTGGTTAGTGTGTCTATCGATTAAATGTACAGATATGCATAAGGTTCAACATGTCAAATTCATAAACAAGTGGATATTTAAAGCTTGTCAAACGCACAAAATCAAAACAAATAAATGAGCTAAAAATATTAACAGCTAATTATATTCTTAGGTGATGAATAGGTTTTTATAAGATGATCATGTGTTCATTTTATAAGAAAAACTTGTCTCATTCCATTACATGAACTGTAAAGCAAAGGTGTTGGCCTTGAGGCAGTTTGGTAATGTTATAGCTCTGACGGAAACATGTTTTGCAAATGTATAACCAAATAATGTTTGTATGAATAAAAAATATTTATGCCTATATAATTCCATGAGCAAAATTTCTTTCCTTATACTGTCCATCTGTAAACATAGTGCCGCGTAGCTGCTTCCCAGCAGAATACAACATGCTCGTTTTCAAGTCCAATGTAATCAAATTCTTGTTGAATCACCCTCTTAATCTAAGTCTACCTAAATACCACCATCATTACTAATAATCACGGTGTTGTCCGCTTGACATTTATTTAACCTTTATTTTTGAGTGGTCTTTAGGTCTTAATAATTAGTGGTACTTTAGTAAAAATACTAAAAAATTAGACATTTCTATTTATTAGTGAGTACTATGATATAAACACAATAAGAATTCTTTGGGGTTTTGCTCTAATTCTGATCTCCATATGGAAACATAAAAGTGATGCAAAATTGTTGCACTTGGATATTAGTTTTACTCGTTCTAGGGCAGATATTTTTCTACTATATATATATATATATATATATATATATATATATATATATATATATATATATATATATATAATTAGTACTATAATCATTTTTTAAGACCTAGAGACACTAGTGTTCCATCCTTTCAGGAATCACCAGTGCAGGGAATCATGATTACAGCTGGTCCGGAGATTCGAACCTAGCCACAGAGTCATCTCTAAGTCTATTAACAAGGAACAAACAGCATGACCCAGATTAAATCTTAGATCAAGGGCAATAAATAACCACCAAGCTAAAAACAATCACCTAACACCTCCCTACTAAAAACGGCTTAAGCATGGGAAACAGCATCCCCCTTCCCCTCACGAAATTTCCGAAAAATCCTACTGTTCACATTTACAGAGTATACACCCTAATTTTCCTCAGAATATAGATCACACCCAAATATATTATAAAAACCAATGTGATATTGAGACCTGTTTCAGTAGCAATTCTTTTTTGGTTTGATGATGTGTTATCCCTGAATTGAGACTACACTGAAGCATACATGCACATATGTAACCAATATCATTTGTATAATAAACAGACTATATATATATATATATATATATATATATATATATATATATATATATATATATATATATATATATAATTCCAGATTAATATTTTCCAGAGGTGAAGCAGCCAATGAAACTTTAGCGGGGTTAATAAAAGAGTTCTCAGTACTGAGGCAATATATACTTTTTATTTTGCATAAGCATCTATATGTCGCTACATATTCATTAGTACGTTTCGATCAGCGAGTCACAAGTAACTAGAGACCCGTTTAAGCGATACTGCTTATACAAAAATGAAATCTCTAGTTATTTGTAACTAGCTGACCGAAACATACACATGAAAGTGTAGCAACATATCGATTCTTATGTAAAATAAAAAGAATGTGTGTGTGTGTGTATATATATATATATATATATATATATATATATGTGTGTGTGTGTCTTTGTGTGGAACAGATTTTTATTATCTGATATTTTGCATTTTTTATTTTTTAAAGTTTGTTGTTTAAATGTTTATGACATGTGTTTCGAGCATGTTCTGCTCTCTTCAGATATTATTTTGCCAAAAATATTGTAGTTTTAAAAAACTGTAGATTCAATCCCTAAAAGTTTGATGTTTGCGTTAGCATGCGTGTGGGTCACTTTCCTCTTTATCTTTGAGTCATCATCAATACATCATGGGGCATGCCACTTAAGCTTTTGGTCAGTATTTTTATATAGAATTAGGAGTAGAGTTAAATATAATTCATGAAATTTGTTTATTTTTATGATCCCTGATTTTTATGTGTGTATGTGTGTGTGTGTGGTGTGTATGTTTGTTTAGGTCAATGTATCTATTCTTGTTTATGTATGTCAGCGCATATAAACGTATGTATGTGTGAGCAAATATGTTTTTGTCTACACACACACATTCATTTTCATATAATATGCGTGAGCTTTTATACTGTGTGCTTGTGTTGTATTAGGATTTGTTCAACGCTGGTGTGAATTTTGTTATGAAGTTTCTTCTTGTCTTTATATATATATATATATATATATATATATATATATATATATAATGTGCATGTTTGTGTACATATTTCCACATCTTCTATTCTGACATATTCAAATTTTTCATGCCCAAATTGTTCTATGTATACTATCCTATCTGGTGCTTTGCTAATTTTCGATTTGTCATTCTTGATAAAGCCTGCATAAAAGTTTGGCGAAATGTTGAGATGAAATCCTAAGTTTTAGATCTTTACTTTTTGGTCCCCCGACAAAGGAGGGATTGGACCTAGTAATTCACTCCTGTTCATCCGTTTGTCTTTTTTCCATAATCATTAATTGGATTAAAAAAAAAAAAATTTGCACAAACATTAGCCATGATTAAAATAAATTTTTCCCAGAACAGAGTTTCTCTGGATAACTGGTTGCCACCCGCTACGAGCCACTATAGGGAAAAATTACCCTCAAATTGTTCATCTGTTTACGCTTTTCTCAATAACCATGCCTTGAATTTTTTTTTTATTATTTTGTGCAAGCATTAGTCATGATGAAAGTAAATTTTTCACTCTTGAAGGGGGACCCCACATGCTCAGCTTGTTCATTTTTATATACTCCCGAATTAATTTTATCTTTTCTTTATCACATACATATACATATATATATATATATATATATATATATATGTGTGTGTGTGTGTGTGTGTGTGTGTGTGTGTGTGTGTGTGTGTGTGTGTGTGTGGCTTATATTAAGAGAAATTAGTGCAGGGTTTTTTAACATATTCTTGGGCAGTGTCTTACATTTCAATAGTATTTCATAACTATTATTATTGTAATGTTTGAAGACATTTAGCTGGATTCGTTCCACACCGTTCGTCAGTTTCAATGGATATTTTTTCTTGTTTTTAAACAAGTTAAGACTTGCCATCGGAAATATATCTTTCTTATTGATTTAAAATTCATTTATATAGACCAGTTTCTAAAATGAATTATTATTCTGGACAATGCAGTGAAACATCTCTCATGTATTGGATCTATAGGAAAATGTTATTTTTTAAGAAAAAAGTGCTGAATTTGAAATTTTAATATTAAAAATGGCGGCAGAAATATTCTTAAAAATCATTTTGATAAAAACAAAAATTCATTTAACTAGAAATGAAATGAAAGTGTATATATATATATATATATATATATATATATATATATATAGAGAGAGAGAGAGAGAGAGAGAGAGAGAGAGATTTGAAATCTGCAGAGAATCTATTTATTTTTCCAAAGATATATCATATATTAAATCAGTAAATATGAGATTTACTGCTAAAACTTTGATAAAATATCCAGGATGATTTAATATTTTTGGTAATTTCGGGAGAAAATATCCCCCCTCTCAAAAAGGGACGCAAAATGCAGCCATCAAAAAGATGGAAGAAATCAAAATGGCTGCCTCCCCTATAGACATGGGGCGTGCAGACAGATAAATATCAAAAATCCAGCAAGGAAGGAAATCAATTATTATAAATATAATACGCTTTTCTCTTATTAATGTCCATATACGCTAAATTATTGTTAGTTATATTTCTATTATTTATTTATTGGAAGTAGGAACATTCAAATAGTTTTAATCATATTTTATTGTTTGATTCAATTAGAAATATTAGGCCATTATAATATTATTATCATCATCTCTATTATATAAAAGTCACTTTATGTGTGTTTGAGTTCCATCCTCATAGGTTCTGAAACGGCTGAGCCTAACTTTCGCAAACGTCATACAAAGGTAATTTATATGTCTGGCAGTGTTCTTAGATATGTTTTGTACAGAAATTCATCCGATAAGTATCGAAAATCGAAAAACCCCTTTATAGATGAAAAAGAATAATTTTTACAGGGGAATATTTTATGTTACATCGGCAAAGGAGATTATGTAATTCAGCAAATCATTTCTTCTTAAAAAAAATTATTATAATCTGGAGATATAGCTCAGTGGTAGAGCATTCGACTACAGATCGAATGATCTTCTGTTCAAGCCCGTGTTTACCTCACCATTTTATTTGAATTTTTTTTTTGTTAATAAGTTCAATTTGCGATAAAAGAAGAAGTACCATTTAAAATCGCTGAAAATCATTTCTTCGTTTGCATATTTTAAAACTAATCATTAATCAGAAGTAACTTTTCCACGGCATTCATTGTCAAGCCCAAATATCAGCTGACGTCATATTCTAAACAAACACAGATGGAATTTGATGAACGCCATTATCATTATAATTTTTTAATTTCTAATTTTTTTTACGAATTAGTTAATCAGGCAAATTATTCCTAGTAATATATAATAATCAATAGAGGATTGATTCTATAATAATGCATCTGCAACCTGCATAAAGTAAAATATCATGTTTAAGCGTATTGTATGACTGGGCAGCGCCGGGCTGCCAGCTAGTCAAACATACTTTACTCGTAAGTATCAGAATTGTAGAAATAATAAAAAATTATAATCAATTATAAATCCATACAATCCAAATGCAAATTCGGTCAGCACATTTTGCTAAAATGAATTAATATATTGTTAAAAGACTTTAAGAATAATGTCCAAGTCTTTAAAAATTAAAGTTTAAATTTTTTTTAGGAATTTTAAATATGAAGAAGATTAGATATGCCATCACCAATTGTGGTGAGAAATTTAAAATTCAAAATTTCTTAGGATTATAACGTTTTTCCTACTGCTACAATTGGGTTCCACAATTGCAGGTTCTAATTTTTCAATGTGCATACAAACCACAAAATTACAAACTGGCTTTATCATATGATTCTATTTGTTCGTAATGTTTGTTTCCTATTCCTGCAATTAGATTCCACAACCAATATTTGTAAGGTTTCAATTTCATTGCGTTTCAGAAATTAAGAAAAAACAAAACAAAAACAAACAAACATTTTTTTTATACAACTGCTCTATTTATTTCCTCTGGTGAGAAAATTATAACTATGAAACTCCATGGATGAAAGAATAACCTCCATTATATTCCCTATCTTTAAACATTTGATGATTAAAAAAATAATGTAATTTTTTTTTTTTATCTGTTTTCAGTTAATTTTATTCGTTTACACACACACACATATATAGTTATCTACATATATTTGTTATATCACAACTCATCAGTTCGATAAGACCAGTAACTACCGCAAGCTAGGATTGAAACTTGACTGGCCAGGCTACAGTCAGCGCTTCTCACTGTTGCGTTATTTGGCCGAACCTTTCTTTCTTTCTATAGAGAACAGTTACACTGACATTGGTTTGTATACGTAAAGGTATATTTATTTTTTTCCTTGGGTTTATTTCTGTAAGAATACTATGATTCTGTTGCCTGCATTATTGCGATAAGAATAAAATGTTAAATGTACTTTTATTTTGCTTTTCAAACTCTTTTAAATATTTGCAAACAAGATTGAAAGTAAAAATGAAATTGTCGTCACTCATACAAAGCTACTTCATTTTTGTAGACAAAATGAGTTTTATCCAATAAAGCAAAGACAATAGACTTTTCTCCAATTCTGTTTTCCTAAAATTGTGTTCTTGAACAAATAAATATAAAAAGAAAAAAAATGCTAATATGTTTTTCCATAAAAAACCTAATATCAAAAAAAGAAAGAAGAGTCACAATATATATTTTCAAGTTGCTTTGTGTGTCCTGGTACAACAGTACTTCTAAAGGAACTAATCCTAAGATCACGAAAATGCAATAAAAGAATAAAGGTTATTTAATATGACAACTTCTAACTTAAAAAAAAAAATGGTCGAACTACTGCATTAAGGTTTCAGTTCCCGTCTACTTGCTTTCCCCAGAGTTGGGAGTTGCAGAGGTAAAGTCAAAGTCGAGTTTTAATGTGGGGGGAAAAATGAGCTCCCTAAAAAAAGTTCACTCTGGATTGGAACAAGAATACATATTGCCTCAATCTAAAAACACAGAAAACAATGAAGCGCTGTATCAGAACAGATAATACACTTTGCATTATTTATTTAAAAAATCTAAAATCCTGTAAATTTGTTTGTGTGTTGATATTCATATTAAAAACCCTTTTTTCTATTGGTATTTATTTGCTTGCCCACGAAAGCAAAAATGTGACATGTGGGGGAAAACCAGCCCCCCAAAAGAAGGGCAAAAGGGGCACTCTGGTAGGGACCAAAAATAATAATTGTCTCAGTATAGATGATTTCCCCTCCATTGACCAATGACAATTTAACTTAAGCGTAACATTAGAACACATAATATACTCTGAGTTATATATTTTTTAT
>NC_136494.1:91369538-91374538 GCF_053919585.1 Euprymna scolopes
GAGAGTGCAATTCATCCATAGCTTTCCTTGATGTATTCGTAACAAAAACACCATCAAGTTACCATACATCTATATACCGCAAACCAACATTTACAGGTTTGTACACTCGTTGGGATTCATTTTGCCCTAAAAAACATAAGATAAATCTAATTTGGACCCTAACACATCGTGCCTTATGATTTGTCCCAAGTTAAAATTAGATGAGGAATTGGAAACAATTACGGATACTTTATCCCAAAACGGGTACCCACTAGATGCGATTAGGTCAGTTATTCAAAGGAAATTGGCTGACTCTCTCGAATTAAACATAATATAGTGGCCAAATGTCCAATTTATCTTCGTTTGCCTTGGTTGGGTACAGTAAGTGAGAAATTTGCCAAACAAATAAGTTCAACAGTTCATGGATGTTATTTTGCTGACAATGTGCGTGTTGTGTTCTCTACGAGAACTTTATTACCATCTTCGCGAAAAGACGTTCTACCCCCCCCCCCACACACACCACAATAGTAACGTTATTTACAATTTTGAATGTGGTTGCGGTGCCAACTACTTGGGTCGAATGGCATAAATATTAAATGAAAGAATCCAACAACATGTACCCAGTAAAATTAGGAATGAAACCTACCTGGCAACGGAGTTGTTACTAACACATACGGGTCTTCAATTACTGATCATTTACTTAAAAACCCGTCTTGTGCAGCGAACTTTAGCACGGACTCTTTTTCTATTTTGAGTCGTGCTCATTCACTATATCACCTTAAGATCTTGGAGACTATTCACGTTCGACTTAGAAAACCTTCCCTTTGCAAGCAAAGGGAATGCTTCCTGGGTTTTAACGTGATTAATCTCTAGGGTATTCGACCGTAACGATGTTTTATTTTAATCGTTTTCGCACTTTATTTTTCTCCTCGTAAATTGAATAAAACGCAATTTTAATCGCTTTTTCATTCTTTGTTTTAAAAATTCCCTCGATACAGTTTTGAGAAGCGAGGGTTGAAACCGGTCAGCTGGCTCCCCATTTCTCTTTCTTTCCTCTTCTGTTCCCCCCCTTTCCCCCTTTTTGGAGAGATTAAAGGAATATATATACATATTTATATATATGCAAATTTCTTTTTAATCATGAATCATAAAAGTCCTCCCTTCCTAATTGCAATATATATATATATATATATATATATATATATATATATATATATATATATATGTGTGTATATGTATCTACATGTGTGTGTGTATATGTATCTACATGTGTGTGTGTATATGTATCTACATGTGTGTGTGTATATGTATCTACATATGTATGTGTGTATATGTATCTACATGTGTGTGTGTCTGTGTATATGTATCTACATGTGTGTGTGTATATGTATCTACATGTGTGTGTGTGTATGTATCTACATGTGCCTATAATGCCATTTGATATGAATAAAAACCTACATCCTGCCAGTCGTGCACATAATTATTGTTTACGTTAAATTCTTGGAGCTGTCTCTTTTCATCCATTTATATATGTATATATAATAATCTTTTACTGACAGAAATCTAAGTTTATACGTTACCAAAATGTTTGCTAAAAATAGATTAGGAATTCTCATTTATTAATCTCCCAATTTATCAGCGAAAAAGTCAAATGCGTAAAAAGCAGACATCTTTAATAGATGAAAACCACTAAAAATAAATATCGACTTTGAAACTAACATGGCTTCTTTAACAATTTATAATCTCGAATTTGACTGCCTTCCTCTTTGCCACGATGATTTTTTTTTTTTTGGAAATTCCCATTGTTTTGTATTTCCGAAATTAGAAACAACACAAATCATTTTCGGAAATAATTATGCGAAATAAATTGTTAGAATTTTTAATATAATTTAAACTCTCCAGAAATGGGTTCCTTCGTGGTAACAATTTTTTGAAAATATTTGTTTTGCTAATTTAAGCATTTTTTTTTTTTAATTTTATTTTAAAGTATGTTTTATTTTAGGTGTAAATTTAATGATTTTTTAAAATGATACTTGCCCATAATATATATATTTTTAAAGTTCAGTAAAGATATAATTTGTCGAGTGCAACGAGTTAGTAGGTATGATTGACAAGGTTTGAAATATATATATATGAAGGGACACAACTGATTTGTTAGAGCACTTGGAATTTAAAAAACAATGATGTTTATTCATTTTTGTTTGCTAAAACAATTTTAAATGCCTGGCGTGTTGCAAGTTAATATTATATTAAAACAAGAATAATATCAGTCTTATTACGACTATTTGCTAATCTATAAAATAAATTGAAGCAGGTTTATTTGCCAAAGTCTGTCATTAATAGCAATGCTTCTGACAAATCGATATTTGATTCTAACTATCCAATTCGTTCTTATTATATTCTCTACAGGAATAAAACGTTTTGCTTCATTTTCCTTTAAATACTTATCTGATTAGAGATACTGTTAAAATGGAGATATAGTTTTATTATAGCCTTATAAAAAGCTTCAGGTGTAGACACTGAGTAACATTTTTTTTTTTTTGCTTTTAGAGAAAAAATTATGTTTAAGTATTAAATTTATAAGTTTATAAATTTATTTTGTATAATTACTTCTTAATAATAAAATATATTCACAAAATATTGACAAATATTAAAATCAAGATAAGCTACTAGATCTTATGACTGTAATCATTGTTTCAATTGACTAAAAATCCATTAAATGAAATTTATTCTAGAAAAATCTCTAAAAATATAAGACTTAAACTGAAGACTTCTTCAGAAGATAATAAAATTCGGAAAGTCTTAATTAGTGTATGCCTAATAAGTATGAAAATATCATGAGAATCGGAAATATTGGACTTTTCAAATGGATGTTATACTTAACAAACCTTTTAAATACTCCATTCTGCTTGATGGATCAGAGAAAGATAGAAAGAACGTGATATTTTTACAAAGACAGTTGTTGCCTATTGGCCTTAGGCTTTGAAAAGACCAAGGCTACAGGTTGAAGGAAAAAAGTCATCATTCCTACAAAGAAGCTACTGGAAAACGAAGCTGTGTTATAATGAGGAATCAAAACATTGAATTGGTGAAGATCACTAGACTAACAAGTTAACGAGAGAAAGAAAGCAGGAAATAAATAATGCAATTCTGGATAACACAGGTCATAATAGTACTTATAGGAAAGACTGAGACTAGTATCATCACGCTTTTGCTTCGTATGTTCACTAAAAACAATATATATATATATATATATATATATATATATATATATATATATATATATATATATATATATATATATATATATGGGAGTATCAAATTGGTAAAAGAAAAAATTATTCCCAACTCGCATTTAAGTAAAAATTCTCTTTCGTATAAATAATTGAATTCATTCAAAAGTATCGCAAAACAAAAACAAATAAATAACATCTATCTATCTATCTAACTATATAACTATCTAACTATATATATATATATATATATATATATATATATATATATATATATATATATATATATATATATGATTGCTAAAGTCGTAACACTGCTTTTATCCTAATTATAAAGAGTGTCTTCAATATCAAGAGGTTTGAGTCTGTTAAGATTTTGCAAAATGAAATTGGTGACCACATAAAATAGGTTCCGCCATTTTAAAACGATTTTCTGATTGTAGCTTTCTTTCCTCATCTTTACACAGAAGAAGGAGAGGTCATTTATTTAATAGAAGACGAAATTATACAAAAGGGCGCTTCTTCAAATATTGTCTGATCTCTTTAAACCTTTCACATTTGCCCTGTCCAAAGCCCGAGTGACTCTAACACATAATCAAAGTAACACACATACACACACATATATATAGCAACTATTCTGCCATATTTTAACACATATTCACAAGGTATTAAAAACGTAATTTTAAATTCGCTTTACTTATTTCAGAGGTACATGATATGTTTATTTTCCGAAATTGATAAATATCACGATAAAGCCCCAAATTATTTTTTCGCGATACAAATTTTATCGTGAATAATGAAAAATTGTTGTGTAAATTATCCATATCATACGAGTAAAGCTGAAAGAAAATGAAAAACAGATAATATTTCAATGTTATTCATTATAAATGATAGTGCTAAAAGCATAATATATTACATATATTCATGAACATTGATCGTGTTTATTATTTAAATTATTATCTTTTTGCGAACACTGGCGAAGCAGGATCTATTTTTATTATATTTTGACGTTGAGTGTATACTCGTATCGTATATACAAATTTTGCTTGAATATTTTGCCCTAACAAGGTTTCATCAACAATATATATATATATATATATATATATATATAGACAGCGTTTTTTCTCTTAGGCATGTTTCATTAAATAAAATAGACGTATTTGTCTATTAATTCTATTTTCAATCCTTTCCAACTTTCGAATAACAATCTTCACTTCTGGCAATATATATATATATATATATATATATATATATATATATATATATATATATATATATATATATATATATATATTATTGAAGATACAGGCATCATATTCGCCAACTGATTGTATTTCATAAAAGATGTCTGCACTCAGTCTGTGGCATTGCCCTTCGAGACAAAGTATCCAATGCTAACCTTTTCATGAAGTAAAATATTTTTGAAATTGAGTCATTCCTTTTTCAGTGCAAACTGTGGTGAACTGGTTATGTCCTGGGAATGTCTAATGATAGGATACCTAAAATCCAAATGTACACTCAGTTGAACAGAGGGAAAGGGAATATGGGTGAGCATTACTGAGGTACAAAGTTAAAGATCAATTTGTCTTCAATTAGTATCGCACACAACAGTCTTGAGAACGAGATCTTGGATCGCTAAGAGTGGAAAGAACTTTGTTTTTAGGGTCTTCACTGTTTTCATTCTGACAGTTTAAATCATCTTCGTGAAAAAAGGGAAAGAGCTAAATAGTCAGCAGTCATACCGTCGACCGCATCACTAAATCCACACACTTGTGCTATGTGTGGACC